>NC_053023.1:391572613-391595992 GCF_003073215.2 Triticum urartu | reverse complement strand
GGTACCAATCTGAGGTTTGGATACAAGAGATGAACTAGGGTTTGAGATGAGATGGTGCTGGTGAAGATGTTGATGGAGATTGACCCCCTCCCGAATGAGAGGATCGTTGGTGATGACGATGGTGATGATTTCCCCCTCCCGGAGGGAAGTTTCCCCGGCAGAACAGCTCCGCCAGAGCCCTAGATTGGTTCCGCCAAGGTTCCGCCTCGTGGCGGCGGAGTTTCGTCCCGTGAGCTAGCTTATGATTTTTTCCTCGACGAAAGACTCCATATAGCCAAAGATGGGCATCAGAGGGCCACCAGGGGGCCCACGAGGCAGGGCGCCAGGGGGTAGGGCGCGCCCCCACCCTCGTGGACGGTGGGTGGCCCCCTCTGGTACTTCTTTTCGCCCAATATTTTTTATATATTCTGAAAATAATTCCCGTGGAGTTTCAGGACTTTTGGAGATGTGCAGAATAGGTCTCTAATATTTGCTCCTTTTCCAGCCCAGAATTCCAGCTGCCGGCATTCCCCCTCTTCATGTAAACCTTGTAAAATAAGAGAATAAGGCATAAGTATTGTGACATAATGTGTAATAACAAGCCCATAATGCAATAAATATCGATATAAAAGCATGATGCAAAATGGACATATCAACTCCCCAAGCTTAGACCTCGCTTGTCCTCAAGCGAAAGGCGAAATCGAAAAACATGTCCACATGATTAGAGATAGAGGTGTCGATAAAAATAAAATACGGACATGAGGGCATCATCATCATTCTTAGAACAACAACATATATATATTGTCATATGATCTCCCATGCTAAAGTAACAATTCATTCACATACTCAAGTATGAATCAGAAACTTCATTGAAAACCAAAAAACTATAATCTCAGTCATTGAGCAATTGCAATTTATCATAACATAGGAAAGAGTCAATATAAGAGCTTCTCAGCAAGTCCACATACTCAACCATCATTTAGTCTTTCACAATTGCTAACACTCATGCGATATTTATGGTTATGAAGTTTTAATCGGACATAGAGAAAGATAGGGGCTTATAGTTTTGCCTCCCAACTTTTTACCTCAAGGGTAATGTCAACAATAATAGTTCATGAAAACCCACATCCAATTAGCCATATATATCAAGATCTTTCCAACACACTGTGCTTGCCAAAGGACAAAATGTAAAAAGGAGAGGTGAAGATCACCGTGACTCTTGCATGAAGTATAAGACAAGAATAAAAGATAAGCCCTTCGCAGAGGGAAGCAGAGGTTGTCATGTGCTTTTATGGTTGGATGCACAAAATCTTAATGCGAAAGAACGTCACTTTATATTGCCACTTATGATATGGACCTTTATTATGCAGTCCGTCGCTTTTATTTCTTCCACATGACAAGATCGTATAAAGCTTATTTTCTCCACACTAAAAAATCATACATATTTAAAGAAGCAATTTTTATTGCTTGCAACGATGACAACTTACTTGAAGGATCTTACTCAATCCATAGGTAGATATGGTGGATTCTCATGGCAAAACTAGGTTTAAGGATATTTGGAAACACAAGTAGTATCTCTACTTGGTGCAAAGAATTTGGCTAGCATGAGAGGGAGAGGCAAGCTCAACATGTTGATGATCCATGACAATATAATTTATCTTCAGATGTAAGAAAACATAACCCATTACGTTGTCTTCCTTGTCCAACGTCAACTCTTTAGCATGTCATACTTTAATGAGTGCTCACAATCATAAAAGATGTCCAAGATAGTGTATTTATATGTGAAAACCTCTCTTTCTTTATTACTTCCTATTAATTGCAACGATGACCAAAACTATGTTTGTCAACTCTCAACAACTTTTATTCATCATACTCTTTATATGTGAAGTCATTACTCTCCATAAGATCCCTATGATCTCTTTATTTCTTTTTATTCTTTTTCTTTCATTTTATTCCCTCAATATCATAGTAAGATAATCAAGCCCTTGACTCAACACTAATCTTTATTATATAAAGCTCACGGACTCGATTACATAGAAGGATCACAAAGCAAAACTCACAACTAGATCATGCTAAAACTTTATTCTAGTAGATTAAGATATTACCAAAAGGATTGAACTAAGAAAAACGGTAAAGATAAAAGTGATGGTGATACGATACCGGGGCACTCCCCCAAGCTCGGCAGTTGCCAAGGGAAGTGCCCATACCCATGTGTTTATGTCTCCTTTATCGGGGGTGGTGATGTGATATTCTTGGCGATGATGCCCCTCAGGATATGATTCTCTTCCTCGAGCTTATTAACTTGCTGCTTGAGGTCCATTATTTCCTTATGGAGCTTGCCCGTGACGGCTAAAGCTCCTTTCACCCAAGGATGTTGCATAGCTGCGGGAGAACAAGTAACACTCTTTTTCATATTTTCATAAGAAAGAAATCTAACATTGGAAGGGATGACCGAGTTTGGAATAGCTGAGCTCTATAGTCCCCCCATCGTGAATCCAGCTCGGATACGAGAAGTAACTTCTTCATCCTCCTCCATGGTATCTATCCTTTTCAAGTCATCTTCCATCTCTTCCTCAGTTGATGGCCCAAAGTGGTCATCATTGCTGTTTTCTCTTGGCCCCGGTGTCGGATGAGACACCCAACTCTCCCCGATTGACTCTTGAGAAGACATCTTGCTCTAAATCTGCAGCAGAAACAACTCGAAATAAAAACGGGAGATATTTGCGTGATACGGTGGTCAAAACCTTCGGGGGATTATATAATGAATTTTTACCAACCAAAAGAAGTATCGTGCAAGAAAACAGAGTCCAGAGGGCACACGAGGTGCCCAGGAGGTAGGGGGCGCGCCCTCCACCCTCGTGGAAGCCTCGTGTCCTTTCCGGACTGCTACTTCTTTTCCTATTTTCTTAAATATTCCAAAACGGAGAAAAATTGCCATTAGAACTGTTTTGGAGTCGGTTTACTTACCGTACCATGTACCTATTCCTTTTTGGAGTCTGAAATGTTCTGGAAAGTGTCTCTTATGTATTCCTCCAGGGTTACGGTTTCAATAACATTGGTTTCAACATTTATGGGATTACCTGAGATATAATGTTTGATTCTTTGACTGTTCACCACCCTTAGATTTGTGCCTTTGAAGTTGTTGGTTTTTATGGCACCGAAATGGTATACCTCCTCGATAACGTAAGGACCTTCCCATTTAGAGAGAAGTTTGCCTAACAAAAATCTTAAACGAGAGTTGTATTAAACTCACGCTTTTGTGTCCTTTATCATGCCATCTTTTAACTTTTTCTTTAAACAGTTTGGCATTCTCGTAGGCCTGGGTTCTCCATTCATCAAGTGAGCTAATGTCAAAAAGCCTCTTCTCACCGGCAAGTTTGACGTCATAGTTGAGCTCTTTAATAGCCCAATATGACTTATGTTCTAATTCAAGAGGTAAGTGACATGCCTTTCCATAAACCATTTTATATGGAGACATACCCATAGGATTTTTATATGCAGTTCTATAGGCCCATAATGCATCATCAAGTTTCTTGGAGCAATTCTTTCTCGATCCATTAATAGTCTTTTGCAAAATTAATTTAGGCTCTCTATTGCTCAGTTCTACTTGACCGCTAGACTGTGGGTGATAAGGAGATGCAATTCTATGATTAACATCATACTTAGCAAGCATTTTGAAAGCACCATGAATAAAATGTGAACCACCATCAGTCATTAAGTATCTAGGGACTCCAAACCTCGGAAAAATAACTTCTTTAAGCATCTTAATAGAGGTGTTATGATCAGCACTACTAGTTGGAATAGCTTCTACCCACTTAGTAACGTAATCAACAACAACTAAAATATGTGTATACCCATTAGAGGAAGGAAATGGTCCCATATAATCAAAGCCCCAAACATCAAATGGTTCAATAACAAGTGAATAATTCATAGGCATTTCTTGACGTCTACTAATATTACCAATTCTTTGACATTCATCACAAGACAAAACAAACTTACGGGCATCCTTGAAGAGAGTAGGCCAATAAAAACCGGATTGCAATACCTTATGTGCAGTTCTGTCTCCAGCATGGTGTCCTCCATAAGCCTCGGAGTGACACTTGCATAGGATCTTTTCCTGTTCATGCTCAGGTACACAACGTCTAATAACACCATCTACTCCTTCTTTATAAAGATGTGGGTCATCCCAGAAGTAATGTCTTAAATCATAGAAGAACTTTTTCTTTTGCTGGTATGTGAAACTAGGTGGTATAAATTTAGCAACAATGTAATTAGCATAATCAGCATACCATGGAGCAGTACGAGAAGCATTTATGACAGCTAATTGTTCATCAGGAAAGCTATCATCAATAGGTAGTGGGTCATCAAGAACATTTTCTAACCTAGACAAGTTGTCTGCAACGGGGTTCTCAGCTCCCTTTCTATCAATAATATGCAAATCAAATTCTTGTAAGCAAGAGAACCCATCTAATAAGTCTAGGTTTAGCATCTTTCTTTTCCATAAGATTTATAGCAGCATGATCAGTGTGAATAGTTACTTTAGAATCAACAATATAAGGTCTGAACTTATCACAAGCAAAACAACTGCTAAAAATTCTTTTTCAGTAGTAGCATAATTTCTTTGGAACTGTCTAGAGTTTACTAGCATATTGAATAACATTTAATTTCTTATCAACTCTTTGTCCTAGAACAAGCCCCTACAGCATAATCACTAGCATCACACATAATTTCAAATGGTAAATTCCAATCAGGAGGCTGAACAATAGGTGCAGAAATCAAAGCTTTCTTAAGTATTTCAAATGCTTCTACACAATCATCATCAAAGACAAAAGGAACATCTTTTTGTAAGAGATTAGTCAGAGGCCTAGAAATTTTAGAAAGTCCTTAATGAACCTCCTATAAAAACGCATGACCAAGGAAACTTCTTATACCTTTAATGTCCTTAGGACACGACATCTTTTCAATAGCATCAACTTTAGCTTTATCAACTTCAATACCTCTTTCAGAAATTTTATGCCCCAAGACAATACCTTCATTAACCATAAAGTGGCACTTCTCCCAATTCAAGACAAGATTAGTTTCTTCACATCTCTGCAAAACTCGATCAAGGTTGCTTAAGCAATCATCAAAAGATGTCCCATAAACAGCGAAATCATCCATGAATACTGTTGGGGATATTACTACTGGGCGTAAACCGGCCAGGACAGGCCGGGTTAACTTCATCAGTAGTTGAGTATGATAAAAGCCCATGAGGGCAGATGAGGGCTAAAGGCCCATAATCGGTTTAAGGCCTATAGCTATAAACCGGCGTCGGTATGTAACTTGTGTTATAAGTTAGGAATAGTGGAGACCGAACCGGACGCATCTATGAGCCGGTATCGGGACTCTGTAAACCGACGGGCGTCACCCATGTATATAAGGGGACGACCCGGCGGCGGTTCAAGGACAGACAACAACTCGAGACATAGGCGAAGCTTATTTGCTCCCTAGTCATCGAAACACCCATCAATTCCATCACAACTAGAAGTAGGCTTTTACCTTCATTGAAGGGGCCGAACTAGTATAAACTCTCTTGCGTCCTTGTGTCCGCTTTAACCCCTTCAAGCTAACCCGTAGCGATGGCTCCACGACTAAGTCCTTTCTCTAGGACATCTGCCGTGACAAAACCACGACAGTTGGCGCCCACCGTGGGGCTATCGCACGATGGTTTCCGGTTCTTGGAGGGCCGCTTTGAAGGACTCGAGGGCTACGCTGTAGGCCGGATGACTAAGAGTCGTCGCGGCAAGCTCTACATCGACGACGCAGGCTGGGGCCCCGAGGCCGGCTCAATTGAGTACGGGTACCGGGTCCCCTTTGGTAGCATTCACGTTTTCATTGGCAAGATCGGTGAACCGGGCCCTGAGCCGGACATCTGCACCGACCTCGTCGAGACGGCTCAGCGTGCGCGATCCGCCCGGGTTAAACCGGCCATGAAGCGTGCCTTCGTGGGAATGATCCATGGAGGGAGTTATGAGGATGGATCGGAGCTTCGCGGGGCGACTGCCGTTCGTTCCGGTGACGAATCTTCGACCGGAGAAACCGAATCTCTTTATCAGCTACAAGATGGCCGGATTGAGAGCTGTTCCGATGGCGACAGTATTCCGGACCCCTCTGATCTGCCTAACCGGGTTGGAATATTCATGACCGGAACACAAGCAGCGCTTCACTCTTCGACAGCCGCGGCAACGATCTCCGGTTCAGCAGCGGCAACGGTTGCCGGGGCGGGAGGCCCTGTGCGCCCACCGGCTCAGGTTCTATCAGAACTATTTGATGCGTTGGCTGTGCTTATGGCAGAAGTTAATCCGCCAGATCAGGACGCTCACAACACGGAGATTGCAAAGGTAAAGGAACAAATCACCCAGGCCAAAACGGATCTGGCGGCTGAGGACACCAGGATGGCCGCAGAGCGGGCCGCTTTAGACGCACAGGCCTACAGGCTTATGTTGGATCAGAGCGCGTCGCATGAAGTCATGAGGAGGAAGCACCGGTCCCGCTTACCTCCGGTTTTCGAGGCCAGAGACCTTTTCAACACTCCAGGACCAAGAGCCAGTAATCCGCTGGAGGGGAACCGGGCAGAAGCCCCTGGGACCGGTGCACCGGTTCAGCCCCGTCAGATGGACCCGCCTCGTCAAAACACCGTTATACCTCGGGATGCTTTAACACCTCCGGGTCACTACTCCAACCCAATGGACAATCTTGTTGCCGCTGCTGCACGACTGGAGGCCATTCCAGTTTGAAGGTGACTCGCCGCAGGCAGTAGAGACGCGACGGGTCAAGGAACTTCTGAGGACAGCTTTGGCCCAACAGGAGGCGTACTCGTACAGCCGCGACCGGATCCACTCGACCCCCCGTCCAAGCCGGAGCTATAGCAGACATATGGATGAACCAGCAGTGTCGAGTAATGAACGACGTGGAGCACCCCGTGGTAACAACCCGACGGGTGGTGCTGATGACGCTCAGGAAGTGGTGAACCGGGCCCGAGCGCGTAGGGAGGCCGAGTTAGCCGCACAGCATCAGGCTCGGCAGCTCACGCCGGTTCGTCCAACCATTTCGATCGAACCTGGTGTTACTTCTAGTTCTTTGGGGGTGCCTTGCCTCGTCCCCGCTTTACGCAACGTGCGCCTCCCAAGGATTTCAAAGGCCCACGCAAGGTACCAAATTATACGGCGGATCAACCACCAGAGACATGGGTAGAGAGCTATGAGATGGCCATGGAGATGCTTGATGTGGATGACACGGCGTGTGCGAAATACTTCACCATGATGCTTGAAGGAACGGCCCGTACTTGGTTAAAAAGCTTGCCCGCTAATTCTATCAGTTCATGGGCCCAATTACGAGCCCGGTTTATCAACAATTTCAAGGATACCTGTAAACAGCCTATGTCGATAGTGGACTTAGCTGCATGCGTCCAGGAGGAAGGAGAGTCAACGACTCATTGGGTGCGCCGGGTTTCACAAGTGTTGCACTCCTCAGACCGCATCAACGCTGACACCGCAGTATTAACCCTAGAAGGCAACTGCCGGTTTGGGCCCCTGAAGTTGAAATTGGGACGGATGAAGCGTCATTGCACCGACATGGGGACCCTCATGGCCGCTTTGGTAAAATATGCTGATTCTGATAGTACCAAGGATCCCGAATCTGATGATGACAAGACAGGGAAGGGGAAGAAGAACAGCAGCTCCAAAGGTCAGCAGCATCACTGGGTAGGCAATGGCGGAGGAGGCAAGCGTAAAGCGGATGGCAACATGGATTTTGTGGCTAATACCAACGTACAGGACAATGGCCAAGCGGCGCAAGGGTAGGCCGAAAAATCGTAGTGGAGCGCCCAACCCCAACCCAAACCGCCTGAACTATCTGCTAAGCCAGCCCTGTCCAAGACATGGGACGAAGGAGGAGCCAGCAAACCACCTTTGGAAGGATTGCTTTATTATGCAGGAGTTCAAGAATTCTAATAATTTCCGGTATGATCACGGATCTGGCGGTGGCTCAGGGTCCGGGCCGGGTTACGGTGGAGGAAGTTCCGGTTCAGGATTTAATGGTAATCCGGGCGGACATAATGGTCAAAATAGTCAGAACAACCAGGGTGGTTACAACCAACAGCAGCAACAGTCAGGTTACCAAAGCAACCCAAAGCAGTTGAGTAATGGGCAGTACCATGTCTTTACCACTAGCTTGGACAAGCGAGACCGGAAGGTTCAGAGGCGGGCAGTCAACTCTGTTGAACCGGCCACACCCCGTTATCTACGTTGGTCTGAACAGCCAATCATATGGAGCAGAGAGGATCACCCACTCCAGGTCGATAATCCGGGTCAGTTGGCTCTGGTGGTGGCGCCTCAGGTGGGAGGTTATAAGTTCACCAAGGTGCTCATGGATGGAGGGAGCAGCATTAACATCCTATACTATGAGACCTTCCGTCGTATGGGACTTACAGATAAGAATCTCAAACCGTCCAATACAGTATTCCACGGTGTAGTGCCTGGCAGATCAGCATATCCCGTTGGTAAGATAGCTCTTGAAGTGGCCTTTGGGGATGATCATGATTCCAGGTCGGAGACATTAACGTTTGAAGTGGTGAAAATCCAAAGTCCATATCATGCCCTGTTTGGGCGTCCGGCATACGCCAAGTTTATGGCTCGGCCCTGTTATGTGTATTTGCAGCTCAAGATGCCGGGTCACAAGGGGACAATAACGGTTCACGGAAGCCGCAAAATCGCTTTGGAATGCGAGGAAGGAGATGCGGCTTATGCAGAGTCGGTTTGTGCCACCGAGGAGTTGAAGTATATAAAGACAATGTTGATCCGGCGGACATGACTCCGTTGAAGAAGCCAACTACGGAGCATGATCCGGCCCTGAAGTTCAAATCGGCAGCAGAAACTAAGCTTGTTGACTTCGTACCTGGCGATTCGTCCAAGCAGTTCAGCATTAGTGCCAACTTGGATCCGAAATAGGAAAGCGCGCTCATCGAGTTCATCCGTGAGAATCGGGACATTTTTGCATGGAAGCCCTCTGACATGCCAGGTGTACCGAGGCAACTCGCTGAGCACACACTTAATGTGGATCCTAAATACAAACCGGTGAAACAGTTCCTCCGCCGGTTTAACGAAGAAAGACGCAAGGCGATTGGAGAAGAGGTAGCCAGGCTCTTAGCAGCTGGTTTTATTGTTGAAGTTTTTCACCCTGAGTGGCTTGCCAATCCGGTGCTAGTCCTTAAGAAAAACGGCACCTGGCGTATGTGTGTGGATTACACAGATCTTAATAAGGCTTGTCCAGCAGATCCTTTTGCCCTCCCCCGTATTGATCAAATCATTGATGCTACGGCGGGTTGTGAGCGTTTAAGTTTTTTGGATGCATATTCTGGCTATCATCAGATCAAAATGGCAGTTAAGGACCAGGAGAAGACGGCATTCATAACTCCCTTTGGAGCCTTCTGCTATGTGTCTATGCCCTTTGGGCTCAAAGTGCCCAGGCAACTTATCAACGGTGTGTACAAAATTGTCTTCACAAGCAGATTGGCCGTAATGTACATGCTTACGTGGATGATATCGTGGTTAAATCCAGGGAGAAGGAGACTCTGGTTGATGATTTGAAGGAAACCTTTGATAACCTAAGGACGTACAAGATGATGCTTAATCCGGACAAGTGTGTCTTTGGTGTACCGGCGGGCAAGTTATTGGGTTTTCTGGTGTCCAACAGGGGAATTGAGGCTAATCCGGAGAAGATCACAGCCATCACCTCCCTGGCTAAACCGAAGTGTATCAATGATGTTCAACGCCTGGCAGGCCGGATTGCCGCGTTAAGCCGGTTTATCAGCCGCCTTGGTGAGAAGGCGATCCCTTTGTATCAGATGTTGAAGAAGACGGATCAGTTCGTCTGGAGTTCTGCTGCTGATGAAGCATTTGAGGACTTAAAGCGGCAATTGGCCAATCCGCCTGTGCTCGCCGCTCCCATTGACAAGGAGCCGTTACTGCTATATGTTGCTGCTAATGCTCGTGCGGTCAGCGTGGCTATTGTGGTGGAAAAAGGAGGCAGGTAAGGAGCATCCGGTTCAACGTCCGGTCTATTATATCAGCGAGGTACTCATTGAGTCCAAGCAAAGGTATCCGCATTGGCAGAAGCTGGTGTACGGAGTTTTTATGGCAAGCCGGAAGCTTAAGCAATACTTCCAAGGGCACCCAATTACGGTGGTCAGTTCTGCTCCTTTGGGAGATATCATCCAGAACCGGGAAGCAACTGGCCGGATTGCAAAGTGGGCTATAGAGCTGGGGCCGTACGGTTTGAAATATGTGCCTCGGACAGCGATTAAGTCTCAAGCACTTGTTGATTTCATCAATGATTGGACGGAAATGCAAGCACCTGAAGAAAAGCCGGATCATACGTATTGGACCATCCATTTTGACGGATCCAGGCAGTTGGAAGGCTCGGGGGCTGGAGTCGTATTAACTTCCCCACGAGGTGATAAGTTTTGTTATGTTCTCCGTTTAATGTTCCCTTGTACTAACAATGCAGCTGAGTATGAAGCCTTGCTCCATGGTCTCCGGATGGCTAAGGAGATGAATCTAAGTCGAGTTAAGTGCTTCGGTGATTCGGACCTTGTGGCTCAGCAAGTGTCTGGCACTTGGGACTCCAAGGACCCACTCATGGCAGCATATCGTCGTGAGGTGGATATTGTTGCAGGTTATTTCAGAGGCTATCAGGTGGACCACGTGGACCGGCGGAAAAATGAAGCGGCGGACGCTTTAAGCCGGCTGGGCTCTCAGCGCAAACCGGTCCCACCCAATGTTTTTCTGGATGTGCTGCACAACCCGTCGGTGAAGATCCCTGGTGAAGAGGATTTGGCCATTCCTGATCCGGAGGCTCAATTGGTGGCAGTTCTTCATGTTATTCCGGATTGGACGCTTCCTTACTGGCGTACAAGAACCGGGGCGAGTTGCCAGAAGATGAGATTCTGGCCCGGCAGATAATCCGGCGATCCAAGTCCATGGCTGTCATCAACGGTGAGTTGCATCATTGCAGTGTATCAGGAGCTTTTCAACGTTGCGTGTCTCCTGAAGAAGGCCGTGAAATTTTGCGAGATCCACGAAGGAGATTGTGGTCACCACGCCGGTTCAAAGTCTCTGGTGGCTAAAGCGTTTCGCCATGGTTTCTATTGGTTAACTGCTCATGCTGATGCGAAGGATCTGGTCAGACGATGTGATGGTTGCCAAAGGTTTTCAAGACGTGCTCATGTACCGGCTCAAGAATTGAGGATGATTCCAATTACTTGGCCGTTTGCGACTTGGGGGCTGGATATGGTTGGGCCTTTCAAAAGGTCCAAAGATAAGAAGACCCACCTCCTGGTGGCGGTGGACAAGTTTACAAAGTGGGTGGAGGCAGAACCTGTTAGCAAGTGTGATGCGGCCACGGCGGTTCAGTTCATCAAAAAGGTGATTTTCCGGTTTGGCTTTCCGCACAGTATTATCACAGATAATGGTACCAATTTGTCCAAAGGTGCTATGAAGGAGTTCGACGGGAGCACATCCGGCTCGACGTTTCATCAGTGGCACATCCACAGTCCAATGGTCAAGCAGAAAGAGCTAATCAAGAGATCTTGAGAGGCATCAAGCCCCGGCTCATGGTTCCTTTGCAGAGAACGCCGGGTTGTTGGGTAGAAGAATTACCATCTGTGTTATGGAGCATCAATACAACACCCAACAGATCAACAGGATACACACCGTTCTTCATGGTTTATGGAGCGGAGGCGGTTCTCCCCAGCGATATCCGTCATGACTCACCTCGTGTCACGGCTTATGTTGAAGCGGACAACGAGAAGCACGGCAAGATGCTTTGGACCGGTTGGATGAAGAGCGTGACATCGCAGCCGCCCGGTCGGCGATTTACCAGCAGGATCTTCGTCGTTATCACAGTCGCCGAGTCAGAACCAGAGCCTTCCAGGAAGGAGATTTGGTGCTTCGGCTCATCCAAGATCAGACTGATATGCATAAGCTATCCCCACCTTGGGAGGGGCCTTTCGTGGTCAGCAAGAATCTGCACAACGGGTCGTACTATCTGATCGATATTCGAGAGCATAAGGACTCACGTACATCAGAGGAGGAGACTAACAGGCCGTGGAATATAGCTCATCTTCGGCCTTACTATACCTGAGCCATTGGCTATACTTATGTACATACAATGTATATATTATGATTAAGTATAATAAACCGGAACCTCAGCTAAAGCGGGGTATCTGTTCTTTTACATCATGTGAGGTTACACGGAGTTGCTCTAAAGCGGCCTCCGGTTTACCCCTTGAGTTCGCTTTGCTAAAAGCATCGTGTTATATCACTTGGAGGATTGGTCGTGTCCGAACCAATACCATGCCTCTTGATAGGCGAAAGCCACCAGATCACTTGGGGACTTGGTCATGTCTGAACCAGTCATGCCTCTTGATCGGCCTAAGGCCACAGAATCACTTGGGGGCTTGGTCGAACCCGAACCATGACCACGCCATTTGGTCGGCATAAATGCCACAAGAATCACTTGGGGACCTGGCTAACTAGAACCATAGTTACACCTAACGGGAGCTTGGTCGTGTTTGGCCATGGTTACGCCATTTGATCAGCTTAAATAAATCTTTTTTGGCAAACGTTTTTGTCGTTGCTTTTGCTTCATACTTTTCTTTGAAGGGTTTTTTGCTTTTTATTGTGTTCTTTAAACCGACAAAGTTTTTTAACCAATCAATTGACGGAACACAGTTCACGTCAATCCGGAGACTATTTGTCCGGTTTGATCCTTGTTGTTAACATCCTCTTATGGAGTAACACGGTGTTTCATTATAACCCGGCACGGTTTACATGGTAACCAGTGTCATATACATATACAGGAGTTGTTATTTCCTCCAACAGTGTGGGTTTGCAAAAGCTCCGCTTCAAGGTTGGCCAAGCCAACTTCACACTCAATGGTGGCAGGTATTATGTATCTCAAATTTTTTGATCATATACTTAAAATTTTGTTTTGGATGTTTTGACTTTATATATACAAACATCATATTCCGCCTGACGGTACAACCGCGGTGGCACTTGAACGAATTTCTTATTTCAGAAAGTGTTTTGGAAAGTTCATTACCACAGGAAGAACAAGTTATGCACGAAGGCATATCAACATCAAAGGTATCAGCTAGCCTATTACAAGGCAACATGGTGCCCATAATAACATAATTGTTTTTCACAAAGGAGAGACAGTTTTAAAACCGGCTTCCGGTTTAAGCTTGGCCACCAGCCTGGCCTGATGGTTGTGGGTCATCCTGCGCCGCTTCAGCTTCCGTTTCTCTACCCAGTGGCTGGAAATCCACAGTTGTCCAGTCGATTCCCATAAATGCTTGAAAAACAGCTTCGTCATGGATTAGCGAAGACGGGTCAATATCGGGAGCGTAAGTATGCTTACGGATTGGAGGGATCAGGTTTTCCGATTCATGGATTGGTGCAGCTATTCGCTTGTTCTGGCTGTCATATTGGGCTTGATAATGAGACAAATCTGCTTCCTCAGCCAGTTGACAAGCTAGCGGACGTACCTCCCGGTTTATGGCTCGCAGATCCGCTTCACCAAATTCTGACCCGTCTTCCTTCAAACTGGGATAACCCTGAGCCGCTTCAATAGGATCAAAATCCGGCACCCAGGCTTTTGCCCGGATTAAGGCATTGATTGCACCGGTTCGAGCAGCAGATTTCTTCAGCTCTTCAACCCGGGCAGGAAGCACTGACAGTTTCATCAAAGTATCTTGAATCAAAGTGGGCGCCGGTTTGTTATGAGACGCGGTACAGATGATCCGCTGGGCACCAGTATACAATTGTTCAACCAAGGTATAGGCGGCTTTCAATTTCTTCCGCACATCTGACCCCAAGTGACCAATGCGTGTCCCTGAAATACCATAAAGGGTTAATAAACCGGCGACTCTGTAAGAAGGCAGAACCAATTCAGAAGGCAAGCTGGCTTACCAAAGATAGCAGTGGTCATGGCATGAACGTGCCGCTTTATGCTGGTCAGTTCATCCGTCACTGGTTTCAGTGCAGCCTCGGCATCCTCTGCTCGTTTGATCAAAGCGGACTTTTCAGTGGCCCAATCCGCCCGTTTCTTCTTGAAGTTCTCCTTAAGTTGTTCCATGGCGCTTAAGGCACTGGCCAATTCCTCTTTTGCCTTGGAGGTTTCAGCCTGTTGGGTTTTCAGGTTTTCTTGCAGATCGATGACTTGGCTTTCTTTCGCCTTCAGCTCCGCCTGCAGGCATACAGATATATGTTTCAACAAATCGGTAGAAGGATTCAAGTACCAACCACATAACAAGTTATGCGCTTAGCACTTGGGGGCTAATGCATATTCGATCTTCATCTTTCAATTGTTTACAAAGTCCCAAGCTCAATACAAGTATTCAACTTGGCACTTGGGGGCTAATGGCTATTTGATCATATGTATTCTGATGCGGCAGTTTCAATTACTTAAAGTACCGGTTTAACTACGCTAAGTTGAACCGGCCCTTGGGGACTACATCAGCAAATTTCAAAGCATCAAGATTCATATTATTAAGTCCCGGTTTGAAAGAATATTTCAAATCGGCCCTTAGGGGCTAGGAGAGTCAGCAAGAATGAAAGCATACAAGCAGGAAGGAGCATATGGAAGTTACCTCATATTTATCCTTCATCATGTTAACCAGACCGGCTTCATAGTCACGGCTGGTATACAGCCGGTTCAGATAGCCGGAATGGATATCTTGGGCGTTCAGAGCAGCGTAAGCCGTCAGATCAGCATTCCACTTGCCTTTGCCAAAAGCAGCTAATTCTTCCTTGGCAGAATGTTTGGATAAAGCGACAGGATTGCTTGGCTCAGTATGGCCAGTGCCAGTAATGACAACCTTCATCATCATTGGTACCGCCGGTTTGCACTGGAGCTGTTGGCTTGTCAGTAGGTTTTGCTGGACCGGTGGAGCTTTCAACCCGGAGGAACCTGTGGGCTGATGGATAGGACCTGAGGTATCAGTAGGTCTCCTCAGCAGTAAGATCATCATCTCGGCTGCGATCATTGGGAATATCCTCAGGAATAGCCGCTTCAAGATTGGGTGTTGTGCCTGGTTCAAGAATGACATCTTCTTCGGCCGCTTTATCCAGGCGGGCCTTCTTGCTCGGCCTAGGTTTGGCCCTGAGAAGAATAACAAAATTAAATACAGCATATGTTCTAAGGCAATATACTGCAAACATCACAATAAATATAGCTTACCCAAGCACCGTTTTGAGCGGTGGGAGCTGAGTAGCCGACGACTCGCCAGAAGATGAGTGGGAAATAACCTGATAATCGGAGTCAGACGGATTAAGAGGTTGACGAAAGCAGCCCGCTTTAGGACAAGCACTGACAAGCGAATTAGAGACCTCGGAATGACGTTTCCGAACCGGACTGTTCGGTAAACCGGCGGAGGTAACTACCTGGCCGCTGTGCCGGGTGGTGCGGCGAGCTTCGTGTTGTTGAGTCTTCATAAGAAGTTTAGGATCCAAATAAGCAAGAGGATGAGAAAATTTAACTTTCCGGTTTGCCTGACGGATTTTTTGTGAAGGCAAAGTTTCTGAATCGGAAGAGAGAATAATTACCTCTGCAACATCCGCATGGCTGGCTTCGGCATCATCCTGACAAATATCATCATCAATAAGATGCATGAAAAATAAACCAAGTGAGTCAAGCTCTACCTCAAAGTCCGGATTATCCACCTCGTCATCAGGGGCCGGATTAGAAGATGCAGTGGTTCTTTTCCGGTGGGCAGTCTTCTTCACAGCTTTAGTTTTTTGCCGGGTTGCTCTTTCCGGTTTATCTGTTTTCTCTGGTTTCTCCTGCGGCAGCTTTTTGCTCCAAAACGGATCATCCCTGATTATGCAGACACTGATATTAAAAACAATGACCAGACATATCAATAACAGATTCAGCAAAGAGAAAAATCAAAGTCTTACAGCTGGCGGTTTGTTGGTGGCACAGAAGGGAAGCAGGCCGGTTCTAGCGCAGATGTGCTCCGGTTCATTCAGTATCTTACGCACAGCTCTGTGATTTCTTCACCGGAGAGCTGGAGTCTTGAATGTCGCAGTGGGTCATCCACACTATCAGTATATTCGCACATCAAACCGGAGCGCATGACTAAGGGGCGAGTATGCTCCATGATATCCAACAGCGAGCAAGGTCAACCCCTGTTAAACCGTTGGCCATAAAGGCTCTGAGCTTTGACAGCTGAGGAGCATATTTGCTTCTCTCCTGGGCAGTCAATCGTTGAGGAAAAGGATGGGTATTGCTGAGCCGCTCCGGACGAAAGCCAGGCAAGGGATTCTCACCAGCAGGGGAGGTGTCTTTGCAGTAGAACCATGTCTGATTCCACTCCTTGGGGTGACTGTGCAGCTTGGCGTGAGGGTATGTGACCTCTTTCCTTTTTTGAATCGCCATGCCACCCAACTCCGTATTAGAGCCATCAGTAAACTCAGTACGGCGGTTTAGATGGAAAAGATCTCTGAATAATTCCACTGTGGGCTCCTCTTGAAAGAACACCTCACAGAGCACTTGGAAGTGGCACATATTTGTAACAGAGTTGGGGCCAGTGTCTTGCGGATGGAGTTGGAAATCAGCTAGAACATCCCGGTAAAATTTAGAACCGGGCGGTTTAAAACCCCGGGCTAAGTGGTCTACGAAAACAACAACCTCTCCTTCTCGAGGTGTGGGGGGGGGCATTCTTTGCCAGGAGCCCTCCAATGGATGGTGTCTTGCTGCCCAAGGCGCCAATCAGGACTAAATCGTCCAGTTGATCCTCTGTGACGCGAGAAGGGACCCAATTGCACTCATACACTTGCTTGGCCATGATGAAATCTACACAAGGTACATTGATATGTGCAATGTTAAACCGGAAGCAGATCTATCTAAACCGGAGTTTATGAAGCAACACAGCACGGCGGTTCAACAAGGGGACTAATGATATATGATAGATTGCTTTTCAAAGGTGAACCGCCTATGTGGTAAAGAGGATACAGATCTAAGGCAAGAATGACTAAGGAAGGTAAAAACAGATTTCATAAGGTCGCAGTGAAATTTTGGATCTACCGTAAGACAGGAAAATAAAAGGATTTAGACCTAAAAGGTTGATCTCAAAGCAATTCACAAGGGACCAGATCAGTGTTTTATGCGCATAAAGGTTTGCTTTGGTAACAGAAGATAAGCCATTACGGGAATACATCAGGTTTGAAGTTTTATTCATGGGCTAAAGAAGAAACAAAGGAAGAACAGCGCCAGAGTCTCGATGAACTTCGACGAACGAGGAAACCCTAGAACAGATCTGCGGGGGAAAGGAAAGAAGATTTACCAGAGCTGAGGAAGAAGCGGAAGGTCGCCGCGATGCTCTGGTGTGCTCAGGTTGATGCAGCGGCCAAGGTTGATGCAGAGGTCGACGGTGGCGGCGGAGCTCCGAAGCTGGGCGACGCGAGGAAGATGAAGCAGAAGGGGTCGGAGGGAAAGAGAAAGGAAATGACCCTTCGGTCCTATTTATAAAGAAAGGGATATGTCAGGCGCGAGAATCAAGGAGCGCGAGTTTGGAAATAAGCTGCGGCCTTAATTGTCGCAGGCTTGTTAACAGGATAAGGTTCTTTATAACCAGTGACGTCACACCGGTCTACCGCGAGCAGAGAAGATGACATCACGGCGGTTCAACAAAATACAAGAAGATGTTGAAGATGAAGATTTTTGCTAAGGATTGACATGAACCTGTTCAAATCAATTTGGGGCCTAATGTTGGGGATATTACTACTGGGCGTAAACCGGCCAGGACAGGCCGGGTTAACTTCATCAGTAGTTGAGTATGATAAAAGCCCATGAGGGCAGATGAGGGCTAAAGGCCCATAATCGGTTTAAGGCCTATAGCTATAAACCGGCGTCGGTATGTAACTTGTGTTATAAGTTAGGAATAGTGGAGACCGAACCGGACGCATCTATGAGCCGGTATCGGGACTCTGTAAACCGACGGGCGTCACCCATGTATATAAGGGGACGACCCGGCGGCGGTTCAAGGACAGACAACAACTCGAGACATAGGCGAAGCTTATTTGCTCCCTAGTCATCGAAACACCCATCAATTCCATCACAACTAGACGTAGGCTTTTACCTTCATTGAAGGGGCCGAACTAGTATAAACTCTCTTGCGTCCTTGTGTCCGCTTTAACCCCTTCAAGCTAACCCGTAGCGATGGCTCCACGACTAAGTCTTTCTCTAGGACATCTGCCGTGACAAAACCACGACACACCTGCGCTATAGCTACCTACTTAGTAGTAGCGGGTTTTATACCCCTCGCTACTACTATGGCTGTTTCAGGGGTATGATGAAGATCATTTAGTAGTAGCGCGGGTTTATACCCCTCGCTGCTACTATCAACTTAGTAGTACGCGGTTTTTATACCCACACGCTGCTACTAATTAGCAGTAGCGCCCGTTTTTAGACCGCGCTACTGATAATTTCTGTGTATAAGGTTTTCCCTAGAGGGCCATCCTCGGTACTCACACTTATCTTGAGTCTTTTAGTAGTATCCATTAACTTGTCTATGAACTGTATAGGCAACCAAGTAGTCCTTTACCGCGGACGCGGCTATTCGAATAGATGATGTTAACCCTGCAGGGGTGTACTTCTTCATACACGCTCTCACCACTTACCGCCGTTTACACGACATGTACTCGGCAACCTTCAAGCGGAAGCCCAACGAGGGTGTCGGCCACGGCCTACCTAAACACTCAAGTCTCTAGTCCAGGTTTATCGCCTATCCAGGTTCCATCCGCAGGGAGTCCGGCCGAGGTTTCCACATACGGCCCCGAACGATGTGAACAGGGTTCCCGAGACACCAAACGGGTGACTCGGTACACCGTGCCACGGTGTATCTACCGCAACATAGCCCACCCCTAGGGTCAGCGCTACGCACGGCCGCCAACACATAACCTACAAACACCAGAAACTATTTGCAACTCCTGGACAGAGTACTAGGGTGATTAAGAAGCCGAGAGGGTCCATTGGTTTCGGGCCCAATGTATGGTAGTAACTGAATCTTAAATCACACATACAGATCTCAGTTCTTAGGGACGGCCTCAATGAAACAACCCACCATGTACTCCTACATGGCCTCTCATCGATACCTTTACCAAAACATGTTCAACACATCCCTCACATTACCGACATAATCTTTTCACTCTAGCCCATCACCCAGATGAACCAGACCTGACACAACTCTAAGCATAGCAGGCATAGCAAGGTAGGAATCACATACATGGCTCAATTAACTCCTACACATGCTAGTGGGTTTCATCTAGTTACTGTGGCAATGACAGGTCATGCAGAGGATAAGGGTTCAACTACCGTAGCACACAGCAGTTTGAATCGCGTTGTCTTAATGCAGTAAACAAGGGCAGAAGCAAGAACATGGGTTTGTATCAGAATGATCAATGGGTTGCTTGCCTGATGTAGTGGTAGTAGGGTACTGCCCTTCAGACGGATACTCGAGGTTATCCTCAGAGGCAGAACCTACCACGAAAGACACACCGAACATAATCAACACATGACAATATGCAACAATATGATGCATACTATGACATGGCAAAATGAATGTGTCTTGGCCTAATGCAAGCTAAAACAGAAAGGAATGAACCCATTTGAATCAAAGATTCAAATGATAGTTCATTTAACATAGCCTTATTAGTGCATTATCTTATTTTGCTTAAACAACAAGGTTATCTTGTTTTGTCATGAGACCATTACAGATGGATAGATTGAATTTTTCTGATCATTTTTCATATATAAATTGTTCGATTTGGAGCTATGGTTGATTTTCTATGATTTTTAGAAGTTTTGGCTATTTTCTGGCATTTCCTATTAAAGAATAAATCCAGAAAATGAATAATTGCGTCAGCACTGCGTCACTGTGACGTCAGCAGTCAACTGGGACGGTCCAGGTCAAACCTGACCAGTGGGTCCCATATGTCATTGACTCAGCTAATTAATATAGTTAATTAACCTTAAATTAAGCCTAACTAAAATGTCAGTGGGGTCGGGGCCCACATGTCAGCGGCTAACCTAACTAAATTAGTGTTAGTTTAACTCCTAATCTAGGTTTGACTAGGGGGCGGGGCCCGCATGGTCAAATGGGTCAAACCCACCGACGACATAACGCCGGCGAGGCCCGGGACGGCGGCGCGGCTCGGAAACGCAGCACAGGCGATGAAACGAGCGGCGGTTTGGCTTGGCGTGAAGCCGGTGCTCGTCCGCATCCAACAGAGCAATCGAGGAAGGCTGTGGTGGAGTGAGCTCGCCGGAGTCGAGCTCGTGGCGCGGCCGGGGCTCGGGCAACGACGGGTTCGGTGCTACGGTGCAAGGCAGGAGGAGCTGGTGGGCGCTACGGGCTCCTGGAGCCGTGCTGAGCGCAGAGATGTGCTTGGCTTTGAGCCACTGTGGCTCTAGCCACGACAGCGACGAGGCACGGCGGCGGCGAGCTTCGGCCGCGGTGGTTAGTAAGGCTAGAGGAGGAAATAGACGGCGGGGAGAAAGGGGTTCAGTAGAGGAGCTCACGGTGGTTGCGGAACGCGTCTCAGCGGGCTCGGGGGAGGTCGGACGACGTCGGGGTGTTGCCGGCGATCTCGGTTGCTCGAGGTAGAAGACGACCGCGGTGATGACGTTTGGGGGCGTCCGGTGCGGTGTGGCTCGGCGGAGAGGACGAGGGCGACGAGGCGGGGCTTTTGGACGGGTCAGTGAGGCGAGGGGAGCACGGTGGTCATGGTGGCGACGAACGGCGGCGACGGCTTTGCCCTGCTTCAGGAGAGAGAGCGAGAGAGGCGAGGCAGGGGGAGAGTGGAGCGGTCGAGGGGTCTAGGGGGTCTGCGTGGCACTCATAGACGGCGTCCGGGCGTCGGCAGAAGCAGGAGGTGGCCGGCGTGTGGCTGCGGGCGCCGGCCACGCGCCTCTCGTCCTCCTGGCGAGAGGAGGAGGATGACTAGCAGTGGCCAGTGGGCTGGGCCGAGCTGGGCCAGGCCAGGGCGACAGGTAAGTTCCTTTCTCTCTCTTTTCTGTTTTCATTTATTCTATTATTTTTGTAACTTTAGGGCTTTATTAAAAATGCCAGGGCATTTCCAAAAATCATAAAATTAATCATGGCTACTTCTTAGAATATATCCAACAACAAACATTTTAGTTTATGATTATTTGAGCATTTAAAATATTTTATAGCATTTAAATGCCCAAATGCAAATACTATAAGAATTAATCCAATGACCCTAAGATGTCCTAGAAAAATGTGCACCATTTTTGTCAAAGGTTTAACCCAAAACAGAAAAGGGTGGGCTTTTTAGAAGGGCATTTCAGGTTCATTGAAAAGTTTTTTAGTAAACCCTAGTTGTTCCAGGGGGGATGGGGGTTCTGTCATCCCCATTTCAGCTTTCTGGGAATTTAAAACATGATGCAAAAGTTCAACCAATCCTAATGCATGACTAACACAGGGGTGACAAAACGCCATGTAATTGCTTTACTTTAACACTATGCGTTAGCGATAGTTGTATAAGCAATAGTTGGCGAGACGACCATGAAGCTACGATGGAGATCAAGGTGTCAAGCTAGTGACGATGGAGATCATGACGGTGCTTTGGAGATGGATATGAAAGGCATAAGATGATGATGGCCATATCATGTCACATATTTTGATTGCATGTGATGTTTATCTTTTATGCATCTTATTTTGCTTAGTACAACGGTAGCATTATAAGATGATCCCTTACTAAGATTTCGAGGTATAAGTGTTCTCCCCGGGTATGCACCGTTGCGAAAGTTCTTCATTTCGAGACACCACATGATGATCGGGTGTGATAGACTCTACGTTCACATACAATGGGTGCAAGACAATTTTGCATATGCGGAATACCCGGGTTAAACTTGACGATCCTAGCATGTACAAACATGGCCTCGGAACACTGGAGACCGAAAGGTCGAACGTGAATCATATAGTAGATATGATCAACATAGAGATGTTCACCATTGATGACTACTCCATCTCACGTTATGATCGGACATGGTTTAGTTGATTTGGATCACGTAATCATTTAGATGACTCGAGGGATGTCTATCTAAATGGGAGTTCTTAAGTAATATGATTAATTGAACTTAATTTATCATGAACATAGTCCTGATAGTATTTGCAATTATGTTGTAGATCAATAGCTCGCGTTGTAGCCCCCCTATGTTTTTTGATATGTTCCTAGAGAAAACTAAGTTGAAAGATGATAGTAGCAATGATGCGGACGGGTCCGTGATCTGAGGATTATCCTCATTGCTGCACAAAAGAATTATGTCCTTGATGCACCATTAGGTGACAGACCTATTGCAGGAGCAGATGCAGACATTATGAACGTTTGACAAGCTCAATATGATGACTACTTGATAGTTTAGTGCGCCATGCTTTACGGCTTAGAATCGGGGCTGCAAAACGTTTTTGAATGCCACGGAGCATATGCGATGTTCCAAGAGCTAAATTTTGTATTTCAGACTCATGCCCGTGTCGAGAGGTATGAGACCTCTGACAAATACTTTGCCTACAAGATGGAGGAGAATAGCTCATCTAGTGAGCATGTGCTCGGAATGACTGGGTACTACAATCGCTTGAATCAAGTGGGAGTTAATCTTCCAGATAAGATAGTGATTGACAGAGTTCTCTAGTCACTATCACCAAGTTACTAGAACTTAATGATGAACTATAATATGCAAAGGGGTGAAGAAAATTATTCCCAAGGTCTTCGCAATGCTGAAATCAACGAAGGTAGAAATCAAGAAAGAGCATCAAGTGTTGATGGTTGACAAGACCACTAGTTTCAAGAAAAAGGGCAAGGGAAAGAAAGGGAACTTCAAGAAGAATGGCAAGCAAGTTGCCACTCCCGTGAAGAAGCCCAAAGCTGTACCCAAGCCTGAAACTGAGTGCTTCTACTGCAAAGGGAATGGTCACTAGAAACAGAACTGCCCCAAATACTAGGTGGATAAGAAGGATGGCAAAGTGAACAAAGGTATATTTGATATGCATGTTATTGATGTGTGTTTACTAGTGTTCATAGTACCCCATGGGTATTTGATACTGGTTCATTAGCTAAGATTAGTAACTCAAAACTGGATTTGCAAAATGAACAGAGACTAGTTAAGGGCGAGGTGACAATGTGTGTTGGAAGTGATTCCAAGGTTGATAAGATCACCATCACATACTCCCTCTACCTTCGAGATTAGTGTTGAACCTAAACAAATGTTATTTGGTGTTTGCATTGAGCATGAATATGATTGGATCATGTTTATTGTAATACAGTTATTCATTTAAGT
>NC_053023.1:391558073-391571613 GCF_003073215.2 Triticum urartu | reverse complement strand
ACAGCAGCGAAGTACGGCAGTAATCGCCCCACCATGAGCTACCCGAAGCGGAAGTTGCTACCTGAATTCGATGAGGAGGCCTTAGATCCCCCACAACCAAAAATTAAAACGGCCATCTGGCCGGATAGACGACCTCACGGCCAACATAGAGTGGCAAACAACGCCGCACATAAGCCAATACGCGATCCACGCGAGGGCTCGCATCAAAAGGACGGTGCAACCAGATCCATCTATGGACCACGCAAGCGCGCTCGAGCATACGATGCAACACAACAAACATCCGAACAACGTGGTACACCCAGATACAGGGGTGCCGCACACCCCCTATGTTTCACCGACGATGGTGCTGGACCATGAATTTCCAGAGGGATTCAAACCCGTAAACATAGAGGCATACGACGGAACAACAGACCCTGGGGTCTGGATTGAGGACTATATCCTCCATATCCATATGGCTCAAGAGATGATCTCCACGCCATTAAGTATTACCCCTCAAACTCAAAGGGCCAGCTCGGCACTGGCTTAAAAGCCTCCCCGAAAGCTCCATTGGAAGCTGGGAAGAGCTCGAAGACGCTTTTCGGGCAAATTTTCAAGGGACTTATGTCCGAACCTCCGGATGCGGACGATTTAAGTCATATAACTCAACAGCCCGGAGAGTCAGCCCGAAAGCTTTGGAAACAGTTTCTTACTAAAAAGAACCAAATAGTCGACTGTCCGGACGCCGAAGCCTTGGCAGCTTTTAAACACAGCGTCCGAGACGAATGGCTTGCCAGACACCTCGGCCAAGAAAAGCCGAGAACAATGGCAGCATTAACAAGCCTCATGACCCGCTTTTGCGCGGGCGAGGACAGCTGGCTAGCCCGATGCAGCACCAGCGACCCAAGTACATCCAAGTTAGAGATGGAAACGGGAAATCACGACGCAGCAAAAAATAAGCGCCGGAATAAAGAAGACAGCCCGAAGAGCACGGCGGTAAACGCCAGATTCAGAAGCTCTCGGCCAGGTCAGCAAAAGCCGCCCTCTAAAGGCGCCAGAGATGAACTGTCCAGCCCTAAACAAAATTCTGGACCAAATATGTCAGATCCATAGCACCCTCGATAAACCTGCAAATCATACCACAGAGAATGTTGGGTCTTCAAGCAGTCCGGCAAGCTCAACGCCGAACATAAGGGGCAGGATACACCAAGCAAACGAGGATGAGCCTCACAAGCAAAGCACTGGGGAACAGAAGAAATTTCCACCAGAAGTCAAAACAGTAAACGTGTTACACGTGATAAAGGGGAGAAACAAAGCGCACTCTAGATAAATATGCCCAAAGGGCCTATCACCGGAGTTCTGCCACTGGCCGTTCTCAACCGATCACCTTCGACCATCAGGATTACTTGGCAAGTATCCGGCGCGCAGGATGGGCTGCCTTGGTATTAGATCCAATAATTGACGGATACCACTTCACACGAGTCCTGATGGACGGTGGCAAGCAGTCTAAACCTGATATATCAGGACACAATCCGCAAAATGGGGATAGACCCAACGAAAATTTGCCACAGAATACTACCTTTAAAGGAGTAACGCCAGGCCAGGGGCTCATTGCACGGGTCCCTGCTACTAGAGGTTATATTCGGCTTCCCCATAACTTCCGTAGTGAAAATTTAACCTTCCACATTGCTCCGTTCCCAAAGTGGCTATCAAGCACTACTTGGACGCGAAGCTTTCGCTCGCTTTAATGCAATACCGCATTACGCTTCCCTCACGTTAAGATGCCCGGTCCACGTGGCATCATTACAGTAAATGGAAATATTGAGCGATCCCTGCGCGCCGAAGAGAGTGCGGCTGCCTTGGCAGCCGCACACTAAAAGGCCTCACCAACTAAAGCATTCGATAGGTCGTCAAGACTACGGACACGGTTAGACGAGTCCGACGCAGCTATATGTAATTCATACAGGTTTGATGCACACCCCTATTACAAATACAAGGGGCTCAACTGCGCGCAGACAAGTGGCAATTTTTACTCATCTTGAATTACATGGTTTCTTTAAACCTACCTTTTTGCACGACAACTTTTCACCTAAGTTTCTCTCTTTTACAGATGACCATCGTGCTACACCTGTCCAGGATACGGCACAACGGAGACACAGGCGCAGAAGTGCAGCAGGGACCCGTTTCAAGGATTATTTTCAGATTAAGACCCTGTGTCAACCTTTTTTACTTCTCTTGTTGATACACATCCCTCGGATTCTCAGTACAATTGAGAAGGATGCTGATGTCTTGGCATGTGGCCACGTCAGAATAATGCACATACCTGGACACCAGGGGCTTCTTACAAAGGGCACTGTTTATTCCTGGTTTACACCATAAAGACCGAATACCTTAGGGAGTGTTCGGCGTCGCGAGTTTGGCCTTATATGCATCAGCTCTGAATCATGTCTTTGGTCAAATGTTGGGTTTGCCCGGCTCCTGTGTTTTTCTGCCTTACGTTCCGCTCTATCGGCTAAGGAGGCACCAGGAGAACTACTGCGATTGTGCTCTGGTTCATTCGGACGAGCACCTTAGTAGAGAAAGCCGAAAACTAACTGTCATGATATAGCGTGAGACTGGTCAACCACTCGATGACCTATCGGAATCTTAGGATTCTTCCGCCTTAACGAAGGCCGTTTCCCGGCCAGGCAGCATGTAAGCACCCCGAATTCGGATGAGTGCGGAGCCACCAGGGGCTATATAGTAGCCCCACTGTCAAACTCCTCTGGCTAAGTGAAAGTGTTAAAGCATTATAGTCTGGTTGCCTAGTTCGCTGCGCTATCACCTCCTTAATGGACCAGACGTTGGATTAAGTGTGAACATGCGTCTTCTGCGAACACCCCCGCATTATATGCGTGGGGGCTGAAGCCGACGACTGCAATCTTTCAGGATATACATACGTAAACAGGCCGCACAGAGGCATCATATTTCGGGCAAAAGTATAAATACAGCCTTGATAAATTTACTAAAACATTGTTTTTACAATGGGAATACATGTCACTCAACATAATATTCTTCGAGCACTGGGCCTCTATCAAACGAGCACCCTCAAGAACTTCTTCAAAATAGTGCTCGGCAGCCACTCGGCCTATGGCCGAACCCTGCGCCGCAACAGTGGTAGCATCCATCTCCGCCCAGTATGCTTTGACACGGGCAAGGGCCATCGCGAGCCTTCTATGCACGCCGACCTCTGCATCGCATTGATGCGCGGCACCGCACAAGGAACTGCTGCACCAGGCTAAAATAGTTGTTCGGCTTTGGCCTTTCCGGCCACAGCTGATCCACGACAGACCTCATGGCGAGTCCGGACAACCTATTGAGTTCGGCCCATTCGGCTAGCTGATTAGTCAATGGAAGCGGACGCTCTGGAACGTTAAACTGCGACAGAACAGCTTGTCCACTTCACGATCTGTTTGATCTCGGAAGTATTCGGCCGCATCGACCGCGCTCGCCGCCAAGTCCAGATATGCGTCTGCCAACTCCACAGCCGATCCAGAGGGGCATACCGCGGATCTCCGAACTTCCTCCGCAGCATAAAGGGCTTCCAGCCACAATATCCCCGGCTTCACGCAGCTCCTCCTTCTTCACTCTCATAGCAGAGCGGGTGTCTTTGGTCGCCATCGTGGCCTTTTCAAGGTCCGTCGCCTTGCTCGGTTTTCTTCTTCAAGGAACTGGCAACGGTCGGCAGTGTCTTTTAACTTTACAGCCATCTTGGCCATTTTCTCTTTGCTCTCGCAATGCGCGGCCTTCTCGGCTCTCAACTCTTCGGCCGCCTTCAAAGCAGCCGCATTACTACTCCTTGCTTGTTCTTTGGCTCGGGCAAGTTCCGCCCGAAGGGTCTCCACGGTGGCAGCTCCATCTGCAGTCACAACATATTAAAGATACTGGCATCACGCTGCTCTTCCTATGTGACATTCACCAGAAAACATCACTTACCCTATGCCTCGTCAAGCCGCTTGTTAACAAGCTCGATGTCGGCATCTGCCGCATCCAAGTTGCCGCTTTAGTTTAGGCAAACTCATTAGTCCGGCTAGCCACCGGAGCTTCCACCACCTGCACATAAAAGCGGTATGGTTATTACCTGGGACTACGATCCTCTGTTTGCCGCCGTTCTCGGCGAACAACCAGAGTCTCAGGGGCTACTACCTACACAGGGCACACCTAAAAATGTGCGGTACTATCACAAATGTATATCATTTTACGTACCTCAAAGCCCGTTAGTAGACTCATAAAGGCGTCATGCAACCCGCTTTCGGTGGACGAAATCCTTTCCATCACCGTGCCCATCAACATACGGTGTTCTTCCAGATGGTCGCTCGCTTCAGCAGATCCCTCAGTGCGTCCGACCGCATACCAGACGGCGCCCGGACTCTTTTGTTTGCCCTCTTCAAGGGCCGGATACTGGGGACTTCGGGTGACCATAGGATTATCTTCTGGCCTCACCGGACCCGGGGAGGCCCTCCGTGACGACACCTCAAGGTCACCCGCTTCTTGACGGGGGAGTCCGGGGGAGGCGTTTCGCTCTCCATCATCTCCGAAGAAGATCCCCTGAAGACGAGCTCTGTTGAGAAGGGCAAGATCCGAACTGCAAGATAAACACTTCGGTTATTTTCCTCGGAAGGTATAATATCTTTACTATTAAGCATTTTTTATCACTTTACGGCTCGTTAGAGGGCTGATCCCCGCGCGGACTTTGTGCGGCAAGAGCACCCTCCGAGGCAGGACCCTCTGGTGGAGACTTCTTCTCCCGTTTGGAAGCCTTGGTTTCCGCTCTTCAGAGGCAGTCCTCTTCCTTCCCGGAGCGAGCGAATGTCAGATTCTTCCCCTTGGTTATCCTCCTTCACGGAGGCGCTTATTCCCTCGGTTGGAATTGGTAGCGGTGGGGGCTTTCGCCCTCATTATTCCCCCTTTATCTTCCTTTGAGGGCGCCGGGCAAGGCGCTAGCTCGAGCATCTTTTCCAGTACCGGATTGTCCAAACCCTTCAGGAAGGGGGGCGAACACCGAATCATCTTCGCCTTTGTTAGCCAGTCCTGGTCAAAGAGCGATTCTCGGAATGACGTCATGATAAATGAAAGACGGTGTGTTCGGCTAGAGGATTACTTACTTGGTCGGCGGTGCGGTTGCTGCTCAGGCCCAGGTCCTCGGTAGTATCCGGACACTCTATTTGGGGTCCAAAGAATGATTTATACATCTCGTGCGTCAGGCCGAGGAAATTCTGAATAGTGCGCGGTCCTTCTGGGTTGAACTCCCACATGCAGAGGGGCCGGCGTTTGCAAGGCTGGACTCGACGAACCAGCATGACTTGCACCACCATAACCAGACTGAAATCTCCTTCCAAGAGATCTTGAATGCCGCTCTGAAGTATAGGCACGTCCTTGGCTGGACCCCAGCTCAGCCCTCTGCTAATCCATGACATCAGTTGTGGTGGAGGGCCCGAGCGAAAAGCAGGGCAGCCACCCACTTGGCACTTCTGGGAGCTGTGATGTAAAACCACTCCAGTTGCCATAATCCGGACACCTCTGGAAAGGAACCCTTTGGCCATGGAGCTCCAGCGATCTTTCTTATTAATGTGCCTCCGCACGCTACATGCTGCCCCTCGACCATCTTCAGCTTCACGTCAAAGGTCTTGAGCCACAGGCCCAAGTGAGAGGGTATTCGGAGGAAGGCCTCACATACGAAAAAAAATGCCGAGATGTGGAGAAAGGAGTCCGGGGCTAGATCGTGGAAATCTAGCCCGTAATAGAACATCAAACCCCTAACAAAGGGATCCAGAGTGAGGCCTAGACCTCGGAGGAAGTGGGAGACGAACACAATGTTCTCGTTGGGTTCGGGAGTAGGGACGACCTTCCCTCGGGCAGGCAGCTGATGAGAAACCTCGGCGGTCAGGTATCTGGCCTCCCTCAACTTCTTGATATCCTCTTCCGTAACGGAGGAGGGCATCCACCGGCCTTGAAGGCTAGATCCGACATGATTGAAGGTCTGAAGCACCTAACCTGGGCTTTGGGTGTTAGAACTCTAGGCGGGGGAAGGATTCGATTGAGCACGGGAGGGAAAAAAAGTAAGAGCCTTGTCCCTTTATAAAGAGGGTGAATATCAAGCGGCCTCCTAGTGGCCGTTTGGGACTTGCCTAAAATCTAGGAGTCCTAGGCACGGTTGGGTTACCCACAACCGTATTGATGAGAATCCCGTAATTAGGGGAACACGATCTCTGCTTTGACAAGACATGTCAAGAAACCGCCTCGCGTTATGTGTGGAGCTGGTTGAAGAAAAACGGTTCGAATAAATCACCGAGCCATGGCCTGATGTCATGTTGCCGAAATGTGTCAGCAGATTAGATTTGTGGAAATATTATTCTCTCTACGGTGGTATGTGGAACTTATTTTGCAGGGTCGGACACTATCCTTGTATTCAAATTCTTCTGAGGTGTATTCGGAGGAGGAACCCACCTTGCAATGCCGAAGACAATACTGCGCGTCGGACTCGACGTCATTGAAGCCTAGTTTAGGGGTTACTGAGGGAGTCCTAGATTAGGGGGTCTCCGGACAGCCGGACTATATCCTTTGGCCGGGCTGTTGGACTATGAAGATGCAAGATTGAAGACTTCGTCTCGTGTCCGGATGGGACTCTACTTAGCGTGGAAGGCAAGCTAGGCAATACGGATATGGATATTTCCTCCTTTGTAACCGACCTTGTGTAACCCTAACCCTCTCCGGTGTCTATATAAACCGGAGGGTTTAGTCCATAGGACAACAACAATCATACCATAGGCTAGCTTCTAGGGTTTAGCCTCTCCGATCTCGTGGTAGATCAACTCTTGTAATACCCATATCATCAAGAATAAATCAAGCAGGACGTAGGGTTTTACCTCCATCAAGAGGGCCCGAACCTGGGTAAAACATCATGTCCCCTGCCTCCTGTTACCATCCGCCTTAGACGCACAGTTCGGGACCCCCTACCCGAGATCCGCCGGTTTTGACACCGACACTCGCCGACTCGGGCCTCTTGCTTCTCGTGCTCGGCGCGCTCCTTGGCCGCTTTGCCTTCGGCCTCGGACAGCGCCTTCTTCAGGGCCGCCACTTCGGTCGTGGCCCCTAGCAAAATTCATGACGATCCTGTGATCTAACAACCACTTTCCTTTTTCTTTATCAATAAACAGACGAGGTCTTACTTACCTTTGTTCTCTTCGAGCTGCCTCTTGGTAAGGCCGAGCTCTTCCTCAGACCGCTCAAGGTCCCGCTTCAGTGCGGAGACCTCCGCCATGCGAGCGGCAGCGGCCAGCAGTGAAGCCTGCTTATTCACATAGACATATTCTGATTAGACTCCTGTGATTATTATTTGATCCTCTGTTCGGCCTTTCTTTGCGAACACCAAACAGAGCATCAGGGGCTACTGTCTATGCTGTAACATTTTCTCATAATTTGATTACTTACCTCAAAGCCTGTTAGGAGGCTGGCACAGGCTTCAGTCAGTCCGCTTTTGGCGGACCGAACCTTCTTGACCACCGCACTCATGATAGTGCGGTGCTCTTCGTCAATGGAAGCACCGCGAAGCGCTTCCAGCAAATTGTCCGATGCCTCTGGATGGACAGAGGCCATCGGCACAGACGGCTTGCCCCTTGGCGAGGTTCCGGAACCACTGGAGGTTCCAGGCTAAGTATTCGGCTGGGGGCTAGACTTGCTGCCCCCGGCATTAGAGCCCATGGGAGTCTTGCCCCTCGTGCGCCCAGCCGTCCGGAATGTCCTTGGGGCGCCTCCGAACTGTCTCCCCTTGGTTCAGTACCCTTTGAGACAACACCTCGACGTCGTCTTAGGGCGGGGGGAGGAGGCGGTCGGGAGTGAATCGCTGTTCATCTCCGACAGGCCCAAAGACTCATCCGAAGAGGATACGTCGATATGGGCTTTGGATGGGCTGCATGATCATGTTCGGCATGATAAGAAGCAATAAAATAAAACATACCAAGAACTATTATGGTATCCGGATACTTACGACTTCGCCAGGGGCTTGTCCCTGGGTAACCACTCCTCGTCGCTAAAAGCGGCCGCCGTGGAGCAGTCCGGAAGGAGAGTCCTTCCCTTCTTGGACCCTTCGGCCTCCCCTGATGGGGCGGCCTTCCTTTTCTTGTCTCCCCGGCTGGGGGGAGAACTTTCCTCTTCCTCCTCCTCGTTTTCGTGGGAGGAGGGCACCTCGGTGTTATCGGACGATGAGTCCGATACGACCTTGCTCGGAGACCTTTCCTGGTCCCTGTGGCCTTCTTCTTGGCCTTCTTCTCCGGCGCCTCATAGGGCGCCGGAACCAGCATCTCCGTTAAGAGAGCCCTTGCTGGATCTTCGGGCAGTGGGGCCGACAAATCGATCCGCTCCGCTGTCGCGACCCAGTCCTGTTAAATGGCGTGGAGGCTTAGATCCCCCACATGATTATACTGGGGAAAGAAACATCTTACGAGATATAAGGAGCTCACCGGATTGGCAGGGCGCTTTGCGCTGAGTCCGCGATCCTCAGTAAGGGAGGAGGTACCTCGGCGGACTTGAACAGCACCCTCCAGATGTCCTGGTGCGTCGTGTCGAAGAGCTCTCGCAGCGTCTGGTGCTTAGCCGGGTCGAACTCCCACATATTGAATGCCCGTCTTTGACACGGGAGGATCCGGCGGAAGAGCATGACCTGGACCACGTTGACAAGCTTGATTTTCTTGCTTATCATGTTTTTAACACAGTTCTGGAGTCCGGTCAGCTCCACCGATGAACCCCAGGATAGGCCCTTCTCTTTCCAGGAGGTGAGCCGCAGTGGGGATGCCGGATCGAAATTCGGGGGCCGCCACCCAGTTGGTGTCACGCGGCTCGGTGATGTAGAACCACCCCGATTGCCACCCCTTCACGGTCTCCACATAGGAGCCTTCGAGCCAGGTGACGTTGGGCATTTTGCCCACCATGGCGCCTCCGCACTCCGCTTGCTGGCCGACCACCACCTTCGGTTTAACGTTGAAGGTCTTCAGCCACAGGCCGAAGTGGGGCTTGATGCGGAGGAAGGCCTCGCACACGACGATAAACGCCGAGATGTTGAGGATGAAATTGGGGGCCAGATCGTGGAAGTCCAGCCCGTAGTAGAACATGAGCCCGGACAAATGGGTGGAGGGGAAATCCCAGCCCGCGGACGAAATGGGTAAGGAATACAACCCTTTCGTGGGGTTCGGGGTAGGGACGATCTGCCCCGCGTCTGGGAGCCGGTGCGCGATATCTGCGGCCAGGTATCCGGCTTCCCGGAGCTTCGTAATGTTCTCCTCCGTAACAGAGGAGACCATCCACTTGCCTCCCGCTCCGGACATGTTTGGAGTGGTTTTGCGGAGAAAATGCGAACTTGGGCGCTGGAGCTCGAGTGCGCGAGATGGATGGGCAGGGAAGAAGAAGGCGTGGGTGAAAAGGAGGAGTCCTTGTCCCTTTATAAGGGCGGAAGAAACTATGCGCCTCCCCACCTGCCTGGTAAACTCGCTTATTCCCCAAGAGCCGTGATTGATGGCGTTGGGTTACCCACACCCGTATTGATGAGAATCCCGTGATAAGGGGACACGATCTCTGCTTCGACAAGACGTGCCAAGAAAACGCCTCGCAATATGTGCAGTAGCTGGTTGAGAAAAACGGTTCGAAATAATGACCGGGCCATGGCGTGATGTCATTATGAAAAGTTGTCAGCAGATTAGATTTGTGGAAATATTATACTCTCTACGGTGGTATGTGGAATTTGTTTTGCAGAGCCGGACACTATCCTTGTGTTCAAAATCTTCTATGGAGTATTCGGAGAGGAACCCGCCTTGCAATGCCGAAGACAATCTGCGTGCGGACTCATCGTCATTGAAGCTGGTTCAGGGGCTACTGAGGGAGTCCTGGATTAGGGGGTCCTCGGACTGCCGGACTATATACTTTGGTCGGACTGTTGGACTATGAAGATACAAGATTGAAGACTTTGTCCCGTGTCTGGGTGGGACTCTCCTTTGCGTGGAAGGCAAGCTTGGCAATTCGGATATGTAGATCTCCTCCCTTGTAACCGACTCTGTGTAACCCTAGCCCCCTCCGGTGTCTATATAAACAAGAGGGTTTAGTCCATAGGACAACAACAATCATAATCATAGGCTAGCTCTAGGGTTTAGCCTCTACGATCTCGTGGTAGATCAACTCTTGTAATACTCATATCATCAAGATCAATCAAGCAGGAAGTAGGGTATACCTCCATCGAGAGGGCCCGAACCTGGGTAAACATTGTGTCCCCCGCCTCTTGTTACCATCCACCTTAGACGCACAGTTCGGGACCCCTACCCGAGATCCGCCGGTTTTGACACCGACAATACCCATAGGATTTTTATATGCAGTTCTATAGGCCCATAATGCATTGATACGTCTCCAACGTATCTATAATTTTTGATTGCTCCATGCTATATTATCTACTATTTTGGACATTATTGGGCTTTATTATCCACTTTTATATTATTTTTGGGACTAACCTATTAACCGGAGGCCCAGCCCAGAATTGTGTTTTTTTGCCTGTTTTAGGGTTTCGAAGAAAAGGAATATCAAACGGAGTCCAAAGAATGAAACCTTCGGGAACGTGATTTTCTCAACGAACAAGACCCAGAGACTTGGACCCTACGTCAAGACACAAAAGAGGAGGCCACGAGGTAGGGGGCGCGCCTACCCCCCAGGCGCGCCTCCACCCTCGTGGGCCCCCTGTTGCTCCACTGACGTACTCCTTCCTCCTATATATACCTACGTACCCCCAAACGATCAGATACGGAGCCAAAACCCTAATTCCACCGCCGCAACTTTCTGTATCCATGAGATCCCATCTTGGGGCCTGTTCCGGAGCTCCGCCGGAGGGGGCATCGATCACGGAGGGCTTCTACATCAACACCATAGCCCCTCCGATGAAGTGTGAGTAGTTCACCTCAGACCTACGGGTCCATAGTTATTAGCTAGATGGCTTCTTCTCTCTTTTTGGATCTCAATACAATGTTCTCCCCCTCTCTTGTGGAGAACTATTCGATGTAATCTTCTTTTTGCGGTGTGTTTGTTGAGACCGATGAATTGTGGGTTTATGATCAAGTTATCTATGAACAATATTTGAATCTTCTCTGAATTCTTTTATGTATGATTGGTTATCTTTGCAAGTCTCTTCGAATTATCAGTTTGGTTTGGCCTACTAGATTGATCTTTCTTGCAATGGGAGAAGTGCTTAGCTTTGGGTTCAATCTTGCGGTGTCCTTTCCTAGTGACAGTAGGGGCAGCAAGGCACGTATTGTATTGTTGCCATCGAGGATAACAAGATGGGGTTTTCATCATATTGCATGAGTTTATCCCTCTACATCATGTCATCTTGCTTAAGGCGTTACTCTGTTTTTAACTTAATACTCTAGATGCATGTTGGATAGCGGTCGATGAGTGGAGTAATAGTAGTAGATGCAGGCAGGAAGTCGGTCTACTTGTCTCGGACGTGATGCCTATATACATGATCATACCTAGATATTCTCATAACTATGCTCAATTCCGTCAATTGCTCAACAGTAATTTGTTCACCCACCGTAGAATACTTATGCTCTCGAGAGAAGCCACTAGTGAAACCTATGGCCCCCGGGTCTATCTTCATCATATTAATCTCCTACTACTTAGTTATTTCCTTTGCTTTTTACTTTGCTTTTACTTTACTTTGCATCTTTATCATAAAAATACCAAAAATATTATCTTATCATATCTATCAGATCTCACTCTCGTAAGTGGCCGTGTAGGGATTGACAACCCCTTATCGCGTTGGTTGCGAGGATTTATTTGTTTTGTGCAGGTGCGAGGGACTGGCGCGTAGCCTCCTACTGGATTGATACCTTGGTTCTCAAAAACTGAGGGAAATACTTACGCTACTTTGCTGCATCATCCCTTCTCTTCGGGGAAAACCAACGCAGTGCTCAAGATAGCATGCATCACCAAGTTTCTTGGACCAATCCTTTCTAGATCTATCAATAGTCTTTTGCAAAATTAATTTGAGTTCTCTATTACTCAGTTCTACTTGACCACTATACTGTGGGTGATAAGGAGATGCAATTCTATGATACATCATACTTAGCAAGCATTTTACGGAAAGCACCATGAATAAAATGTGAACCACCATCAGTCATTAAATATCTAGGGACTCCAAACCTCAGAAAATAACTTCTTTAAGCATCTTAATAGAGGTGTTATGATCAGCACTACTAGTTGGAATAGCTTCTACCCACTTAGTAACGTAATCAACAGCAACTAAAATATGTGTATACCCATTAGAGGCAGGAAAAGGTCCCATATAATCAAAGCCCCAAACATCAAATGGTTCAATAACAAGTGAATAATTCATAGGCATTTCTTGACGTCTACTAATATTACCAATTCTTTGACATTCATCACAAGATAAGACAAACTTACGGGCATCCTTGAAGAGAGTAGGCCAATAAAAACCGGATTGCAATACCTTATGTGCAGTTCTATCTCCAGTGGTGTCCTCCATAAGCTTCGGAGTGACACTTGCGTAGGATCTGTTCCTGTTCATGCTCAGGTACACAATCTAATAACACCATCTACTCCTTCTTTATAAAGATGTGGGTCATCCCAAAAGTAATGTCTTAAATCATAGAAAAACTTTTTCTTTTGCTGGTATGTGAAACTAGGTGGTATAAATTTAGCAACAATGTAATTAGCATAATCAGCATACCATGGAGCAGTATGAGAAGCGTTTATGACATTTAATTGTTCATCAGGAAAGCTATCATCAATAGGTAGTGGGTCATCAAGAACATTTTCTAACCTAGACAAGTTCTGCAACGGGGTTCTCAGCTCCCTTTCTATCAATAATATGCAAATCAAATTCTTGTAGCAAGAGAACCCATCTAATAAGTCTAGGTTTAGCATCTTTCTTTTCCATAAGGTATTTAATAGCGGCATGATCCATGTGAATAGTTACTTTAGAATCAACAATAGAAGGTCTGAACTTATCACAAGCAAATACAACTGCTAAGAATTCTTTTTCGGTAGTAGCATAATTTCTCTGGGCATTGTCTAGAGTTTTACTAGCATATTGAATAACATTTAATTTCTTATCAACTCTTTGCCCTAGAACAGCACCCACAACATAATCACTAGCATCACACATAATTTCAAAAGGTAAATTCCAATCAGGTGGTTGAACAATAGGTGCAGAGATCAATGCTTTCTTAAGTATTTCAAATGCTTCTACACAATCATTATCAAAGACGAACGGTATATCTTTTTGTAATAAATTAGTCAGAGGCCAAGAATTTTTTGAGAAGTCCTTAATGAACCTCCTATAAAAACCGCGTGACCAAGGAAACTTCTTATACCTTTGATGTCCTTGGGACACGACATCTTTTCAATAGCATCAACTTTAGCTTTATCAACTTCAATGCCTCTTTCAGAAATTTTGTGCCCCAAGACAATACCTTCATTAACCATAAAGTGGCACTTCTCCCAATTCAAGACAAGGTTAGTTTCTTCACCA
>NC_053023.1:391536546-391557073 GCF_003073215.2 Triticum urartu | reverse complement strand
AGGATTTTTTTTTGAAATACTGTGTTCCCCAACAGTGGCATCCGAGCCAGGTCTATGCGTAGATGTTATATGCACGAGTAGAACAGAAAGGAGTTGTGGGCGTGAGTATATACATATTGCTTGCCGTCACTAGTTGATTCTTGATTCAGCAGTATTGTTGGATGAAGCAGCTCAGACCGACATTACACATACACTTACGCGAGACTGGTTCTACCGACGTGCTTCGCACACAGGTGGCTAGTGGGTGTCTGTTTCTCCAACTTTAGTTGAATCGGTTTCAATGAACAGGGTTCTTTCTAAAGATCAAAAAGCAATCATTATGCGACGTTGTGGTTTTGATGCGTAGGTAAGAACGGTTCTTGCTAGAAGCCCGTAGTAGCCACGTAAAACTTGCAACAACAAAGTAGAGGACGTCTAACTTGTTTTTGCAGGGCATGTTGTGATGTGATATGGTCAATACGTGATTATATAATTTGTTGTATGAGATGACCATGTTTTGTAATATAGTTATCGGCAACTAGCAGGAGCCATATGGTTGTCGCTTTATTGTATGAAATGCAATCGCCATGTAATTGCTTTACTTTATCACTAAGCAGTAGCAATAGTTGTGGAAGCAATAGTTGGCGATACAGCAACAATGCTTCGATGGAGATCAAGGTGTCAAGCCGGTGACGATGGTGATCATGATGGTGCTTTGGAGATGGAGATCAAAAGGCACAAGATGATGATGGCCATATCATATCACTTATTTGATTGCATGTGATGTTTATCCTTTATGCATCTTATTCTTCTTAGTACAGCGGTAGCATTATAAGATGATCTCTCACTAAATTTCAAGGTACAAGTGTTCTCCCTGAGTATGCATCGTTGCTACAGTTCGTCGTGCTGAGACACCACGTGATGATCGGGTCTGATAAGCTCTACGTTCACATACAACGGGTGCAAGCCAGTTTTGCACAAGCAAAATACTCAGGTTAAACTTGACGAGCCTAGCATATGCAGATATGGCCTCGGAACACTGAGACCGAAAGGTCGAGCGTGAATCATATAGTAGATATGATCAACATAGTGATGTTCACCATTGAAAACTACTCCATCTCACGTGATGATCGGACATGGTTTAGTTGATATGGATCACGTGATCACTTAGATGATTAGAGGGATGTGCATCTAAGTGGGAGTTATTAAGTAATATGATTAAGTTGAACTTAAATTTATCATGAACTTAGTACCTGATAGTATTTTGCATGTCTATTTTGTTGTAGATAAATGGCCCGTGCTGTTGTTCCATTGAATTTTAATGCGTTCCTAGAGAAAGCTAAGTTGAAAGATGATGGTAGCAATTACACAGACTGGGTCCGTAACTTGAGGATTATCCTCATTGCTGCACAGAAGAATTACGTCCTGGAAGCACCTCTGGGTGCCAAACCCGCTGCAGGAGCAACGCCAGATGTTATGAACACCTGGCAGAGAAAAGTTGATGACTACTCGATAGTTTAGTGTGCCATGCTTCACGGTTTAGAACCGGGACTTCAACGACGTTTTGAACGTCATGCAACATATGAGATGTTCCAGGAGTTGAAGTTAATATTTCAAGCAAATGCCCGGATTGAGAGATATGAAGTCTCCAATAAGTTCTACAGCTGCAAAATGGAGGAGAATAGTTCTGTCAGTGAACATATACTCAGAATGTCTAGGTACCACAATCACTTGACTTAGCTGGGAGTTAATCTTACAGTTGATAGTGTCAGTGACAGAGTTCTTCAATCACTTCCACCAAGCTACAAAAGCTTCGTGATGAACTATAATATGCAATGGATGGATAAGACGATTCCCGAGCTCTTCGCAATGCTAAGCCGCGGAGGTAGAAATCAAGAAGGAGCACCAAGTGTTGATGATCGACAAGACCACTAGTTTAAAGAAGTAGGGCAAAGGGAAGAAGGGGAACTTCAAGAAGAACAACAAGCAAGTTGCTGCTCAAGTGAAGAAGCCCAAGTCTGGACCTAAGCCTGAGACTGAGTGCTTCTACTGCAAAGGGACTGGTCACTGGAAGCGGAACTACCCCAAGTATTTGGCGGATAAGAAGGATGGCAAAGTGAAAGGTATATTTGATATACATGTTATTGATGTGTACCTTACTAATGCTCGCAGTAGCGCCTGGGTATTTGATACTGGTTCTGTTGCTAATATTTGCAACTCGAAACAGGGGCTACGAATTAAGCGAAGATTGGCTAAGGACGAGGTGACGATGCACGTGGGAAATGGTTCCAAAGTCGATGTGATCACCGTCGGCACGCTACCTCTACATCTACCTTCGGGATTAGTTTTAGACCTGAATAATTGTTATTTGGTGCCAACATTAAGCATGAACATTATATCTGGATCTTGTTTGATGCGAGACGATTATTCATTTAGATCAAAGAATAATGGTTGTTCTATTTATATGAGTAATATCTTTTATGGTCATGCACCCTAGATGAGTGGTCTATTTTTACTAAATCTTGGTAATAGTGATACACATATTCATAGTATTGAAGCCAAAATATATAAGTTTAATAATGATAGTTGCAACTTATTTGTGGCACTGCCTTAGGTCATATTGGTATAAAGCGCATGAAGAAACTCCATTGATGGACTTTTGGAATCACTTGATTATGAATCACTTGGTACTTGCGAACCATGCCTCATGGGCAAGATGACTAAAATTCGTTTCCGGTATGAAGCGAGCAACATATTTCTTGGAAAATAATGATCGTGTGTCGGAGTGTGTGGTGCGTGGGGTTATCACAAGCAAATAGCAACGGGCCTGAGTATTCCAGTTCTTCAACTCCACCCCAGTAGTATATGCAGTAATTTTACTGAGATGTGGCTTTTTATCTATTTGATTGAATTTAAACTCCAAGTACAATGAATAGGATCTTTTCAAATTTAGATGCTGATATCTTGAAAGATCCGCTGCTCTAGACAGTAACTCCCTCTATACACAGAAACATAATATCACTAGAGTCACTTCTCACACCTCATATTCTAATCAGGAAGTCGAAATATCAATCTATGGTGTGGATTTGGGATTCTTTTGAGGCACTGAAGGACAATAGTGGTGCTGACAGAACCTCAACTCAACTGCCTTCAATAAACAGTAGAGTGATTTTTATCAGGATATGCTTTTTACACAATCATCGCATCAACGACAAAAGTATATCGTTTTTGGTAATATATAGGTCACGGAGGCCGATATAGTCTGAATTTTCTGAGATAGTCTATTATAATGAAAACTTCCCCATGAATCAATATGAAGGTGGCTACTGGATTAATTATCGTTCATTGAGACTCTATTAGGAGAAACCGAGGCCTGAGTCTAACGGTTTAATACACTTGGATAGGGTCCTCTGGGACTCTTCTGTGCTCCTCTTTTTCGCGAATAGCACCTCCTACTTGTAGCATTTTATCGGTACTCTTGACAGATTTGGTCCTTCTGTTACTTACAGATAATTTTGGGTACTTCGCCCCAAGTGACTTATGTAGCACTAATCATCCACAACATATACGTGATGCATTCCCTCCTCCTTCTAAGTGTCGAAAATACGGGGTCTAGTTCATTAGTTGTGCATTCACCATCTCTAGCAAACTCAAGCATCAAGGGTGTGGCTAACACCCTTTGTCTTAATGCTAATTCAATGTCCAAAGGAGGTAGGCTCCATATTGGTGGACGGTAAATGAAAATGTGGTCGGTTCCATGATCAATGACCGTCAGCTAGGTGCGTGCCTTCTACAAGTCGAAAGAAGAAAAGTGAGTAATCCGAGTGCATGGGGCAGTCGTTTGGAGAAATGGTAAAGTAGCAGGTGCATATACATTGATCTCTTAAAAGTGGCAACTACTGTCCTTATTAAGCAATAGTTCCAGATAACCGACGGTTCAATAGCGTGCTCGACACCGCTCTACAGGTGGTCTCCTATGTTCATGCAATGTGTATCTATTCAGCATGTACACATGCGTTTATTCCGCCTAGAGATCAAGTCTGCTAATCAGGTCAACCATCATATCGGTAAAAAACGTAAGATCAATTCGTCGTCTACATGGTGTGTGGCTTCAGGGTAGATTGCCTTTCTCCTCGCATCTCTGATCAGGTACATTGACACTGGCTATAAGGGGGTTTAAATTGCTCTTTTTGTAGTAGCTCGATTAAGTTCCTTAACCTTGTGCAACTTTATATGCCAGGAGGTACTCGCGTGTAATACTCCACTTCTGGTGTACATAATTGCTTTTGGCGGGCCTGATCATATCTTGAGGTTACTATGGAATCTGTATAATCAGTGTCAGGTATAGTATCCGAGGGTTTTAGTACTCCGTTCTAGGGACAACAATGAATTGTAACAAGACTCAAGTGTACTAAATCGTCTAATCAGCAACAGGAGAGTTAAAATGTCGATTGAATCGGGTACTGTGTGGTCCTTCAAAAGGAGCTTAGTAGAATCTCCTTGCTGGAAACCAAGCTTTTTCGAACCATCGGTTTAGGGAGGTTTCGCCTACCGCGCGTGCGGAGCTTGGTCTGATCTTAATAAAGTCGTCATGGTTTGGATGTAGTCATTGCTCTTTCGCCAAGTTTTGATCTTATAAGTTTATTCTGGCTTAAGAGGGGCAAGGTAAGCCGACCGGCGTCATGATGGGACTTAGATGCCTCCTTTCTAGATCATCAAGAGGAGTAGGATATGAATTGCCCTCTAAGCTATCTGTCATTCCAGGTGGGGTTGCTTCGACGTTGGTTGCCATACATCTCCTGCGTGCGTTACTCGCCTTGCTCTAGATATGTCTAAGGCACTCCTCCTGAGGTAGGTAGAGAAACCTCATATTCGTTCAGGCGAGAGAAGTTCCAGCATAGTTTTGAGTGAGGTATTCATAAGAGGTATATTGGTGTGAAGAGCGGTCCAAAGTACAGGGATTCACCCTCCTTTGTGAAGGGATGTGATGAGGGATCTCGCTAGGGAGTTTGACACAGGTTAAATTTGGTCGTATTCTGTAAAATAGTCCCTAATTTTTGAAAAGATCATACTATCTATAGTTCGCCTTCTATTCATTCATGAACATACCATATTTCGTAGATTGGTGATGATATCATAGTCAGAATACTTTGTTTCCTGCAATGTGCGATAAAAGGCTTGATTAAATCAGAGTTTTTTCCCGCATAAGTCCAAGGCCATCAGTTGAAGCTGCTTACATATGGCCATAAGTCTAGAGAGGAGTAGCGTTATGGGCGATAAAGCTCGAAGATGCATGACCAATGTGAATATCTCAGCTATTGCTTATCTAGGAGGACGCAATTCCTTCTCTCAATGAGAGATATTGTGTCCTAATAGAAAGTTTTAGCCAAAATGAAATCTCATGACTGACTCACGTGTATAAGTCCCCCGAAGTAAAATCTCAGACGATAGAACAATACCCTATTGCCGTATTGCGTTCTATCGCTTCGTCGCCGAATAGTAGGGGGAACTAAAGTATTTAGATTGTACCCTGGTGTGCTCTCACCAAAGGTCATGATACATGGGTAGAGGCCCACAAAGAGGCCTGATGCTGGGTGACCGTACCTAGTAGTCGAAGGAGAATACTTATCATGAGGTTATGGATAAATTGCCCTACACAGGATCATATCAAGGGTCATCAATTTTATCTCTGATTACAGAGTGCTCCAACTAGGGCATTACCCGGAATTGCGAATTCTCGTCTAGGGAAAGCTATTGTGATCGAGTTCATCATGTATCTCTGAAAGATTGCTAACTCAGGCTAGGCAGTCCGCGAATATCGATGAAGACTATGCTCCACTACTCTTGGAGGATGCGAGTTGAAGGACCATGAACCGTATATTAACAGGTGGTGAGGGAAGTGGTTGCAGTGAGGCGGACTAAGCGTATCTCCAATGTCAAGCATAGCGCGGCTAATGGGGCGCGATTATCCAGTGTATCTAGCCTAGGTTATAGAACGAATGTGAACGGAGGTCATTCGCGGCATAGCAACACTTGTCGTGTGTTTATTTTTAGACATGCGAGTCTGGGTGAACGTGTCATAATGCACGAATCGTTAACTGCGTACTGCCGGCGGGTTCCTAGACCATACATGTGATACAATAGTAGAGGCGGGGATGTGCCATCTGTTTCGAACTAAATTGATGCGCAAGAAGGTCATTCCTCAACCAATAGAACATTTTGTAGGTTTCCAACGTGATTACCTCTCTTTTCCCCGGAAATTGGGTGATATTCAATGTGTTCGGATGAGCATACTTTTATGTGTCTCGGAAACAACGACGAGGTTTGAAATCTTTTCAAGCGATGATCGTGGTGCTTGACGTGCCTTTCCTTAACTCAGCGAGAGGCAGATGATTAGGCTCACCTCAAGCACAAGAATCAGCTAGTGGAACTATACATAAGAAGATTTCTTATATAGTCGAATTGTTTAGTCCTTCCTTTCAACTTATTGTAATTAGTGCCTCAGTGTCAAGCGGATACCTGATTTAGAGCATTCAACGGAAATACTGGAGGATTATATTATACTATATCTCCTAGGAGAGTTTATCTATACATGTCTATAATCATAAAATAAGATGGCTTTATCTTTCCCATGCAAGGCTCTCGTAATTCTACAGCCCAGAAAGAAATGCTACTTAATCTTTGATGAGGTCATGGTCCAATTATTTATGCAACTCTCGTGTAATGGAAATAGTCCCACTCGTAATGCCTCATTCCCCATAATAAGAGGATCTTCTGTATATACCAATCAGAATGCGTTTAGAGGTTTTTAACTGATGAGCTTTCTTGATTACAAGTGGAGGCGGTCGTATACCCTTTCGGTGTACTGAATGTCGGTTGACCTTGACCAGTTCGTCCAGGCTTACTATCGTTTGTATGCCTAATTGGCTTCTTGGGTTATCTGTTGCCCTGTGCTATGAGATAATGTTTAACACAATCAAACTTAGGTGTAATACCCAGACTCCTTTGGTATGCTGTCTTCGAGATCCCAATCTTCAGAGTTGCGTTTAATCTTTCTATAAATTCCATTTGAATTCAATAGTCTTCATCATAAAAGAACCAGTACAAGAAGTATCGAGCATGGAGCGATTGTTGTCAGAAAGCCGAGCATAAATTTTTTGAATAATCATTTCTCTTGAGAGCTCATGATTGGGGCATGAATATAACATTGACTTAAGCCTCCCCCAAGCTTGAGCGATGCTTTCTCCTTCGCGAGGCCAAAAATTATATATATAATTACGATCACGATGAACAAGATGCATAGGGATAAAACTTCTGATGGAATTCCAATTTCAACCGTTTGTAGTCCCATGATCCCATATCATCACATAGCCTATACCATGTGAACGCATGTCCCTTCAAAGATAAAGGGAATACCTTATTCTTGATAACATCATCGGGCATACCTGCAAGCTTAAATAATCCACTAACTTCATCCACATAGATTAAGTGTAAGTCGGGATGCAATGTTCCATCCCCTACAAAAGGATTAGCTAGCAGTTTCTCTATCATACCCGAAGGAATTTTGAAGTAAAAATTTTCATTTTCAGTAGGTCCAGTAGGTTGAGGAGTAACTAATTGTGGTTCCGGACATGGTGAAGATACCCCGAACAAACCCCTCAAAGGATTACTTTCCATAGTAACAAGTGACAGTAAATTTCAGCACACTGTATAAATTTTTCCTTACCAAATTCCACCTCCCAAAGGCGCTTCACTCCCCGGCAACGGTGCCAGAAAAGAGTCTTGATGACCCACAAGTATAGGGGATCTATCCTAGTCCTTTCGATAAGTAAGAGTGTCGAACCCAATGAGGAGCAGAAGGAAATGATAAGCGGTTTTCAGCAAGGTATTCTCTGCAAGCACTGAAATTATCGGTAACAGATAGTTTTGTGATAAGGTAATTGGTAATGAGTAGCAAGTAATAAAAGTAAATAAGGTGCAGCAAGATGGCCCAATCCTTTTTGTAGCGAAGGACAAGCCTGGCCAAACTCTTATATGAAGGAAAGCGCTCTCGAGGACACATGGGAATTATCGTCAAGCTAGTTTTCATCACGATCATATGATTCGCGTTTGGTACTTCGAATAATACTTGATATGATGGGTGGGACCAAGGCCCCTTATGCCCGGTTATGCTATCCTTACGCCCTTGGTAGCAAAGAATCATCCCTAGTATAGATCAGCCCTCGACTATGCTGGTTCAACCAGAGCAATGAGTAGGTATCCGGCCAGAGTATCGAAGATAACAACATGATGTTAAATGAATGATACAGTGGATAGATATCACCTATAAGACCCAAGTAGCAATGAAAATCGACCCGTATGATCTCTCGCAAAGATGCAGCCACCTTACGAGTAATGTGTTATGGGTTAAGCAACGTCCTGTATAGATTCGCTTGAGGTGATAATACTTGGTCTGATCAGCCTCTAATGCAAATGATCAGCAAGGTTACCTTTCTCGAGTTTATGAGCAGAGAGTTGTCACTGTCCTATGTCTTATAGACCTGAACCCAGTTATGGGTCTGGCTCGCCTAATCATTGGAGATGAACAATCCGCGTGATATTATGGTGATAGTGCTTGTGTGGTAAGAAGGTTGTCATCCGTCGGTACCGCGCATTTACTACTTATCGACACCGAACCGACGTAGGCGAGATCTACCCGCAATAGTGTATGCTCGATACAAAAAAATACCTGTTGCGCCGAGTAGACTGGGACAGCAATATCTCTTAAGGTTCTAGCATTGTACTGACTGAACTGAGGCGAGTGACGGTGTGCGTGACTGGCGGCAATCCGTCTCACGGGAGAACACAAGCGGCCTTGTATAGCTCACTTACCGAGAGCAGCGATTGAGGTTCAGGGTGCGATAACTATGGCGGCGCCGGTCGCTTGTGGGAATTAATATGCAGTAATGGATCTGAACATACAGATCTGTCCACCAAGTTGAAATAGGACTCGAACTGAGAAGCATCGAGACGTGGAGCCCCCTGTTCACTTACGGATAGTCACATTCTTCCCAACCCTTGTGACTGACATATTCAAGGCACTCAAGGAGTAGCGCAATCTGGATGGCTTCTTGCCGCACCTACCAAAGATTGAGACGCCCTACTAAACGTGGGAATGAACATGAATCCCGTCATCTTGAAGTATGAGTTATGGTGGGACCTGACGTGCAGTATGTCGATGCGATGATTTCTTGACCCTCTCCCGTATTATAGACGAGGAGTGCCAGGTGTCTCTTACAACAGCGCATGTTGTGCCATGTGAAAATCCTATGATCGATGATTGATTTCCACCTCGGCAGATATAGGCGCCACGTCCTTCACTCCGCATCCCCGACCCACTAGCAACAGCCCCTTCGCCAGCGCCCTCAGCATTTGGTTCTTCTGCCTAGGTGTCTACCTCAGGTCGTGAGGCGGCAGGGCCGGTACCCGTGCACTCATCGCAACACCGCCGTCGTAGCTTTACTGGTGACCCTCCGAAAACATACGGCCGTCTGCTTCGATACCGATAGTTCTTCGCGGTTGAATGATCATTGCCGAGAACTGGACATCACGGTTATTATGGCAAAGCTCGGATAGTGCGGGTGTCGTATCTGGCCGAGACTTAGATCCGTGGGGCCCTGACTCTCAGAAGAGGTTGGTCCCACAATCGAGATTCTGCATGTTGCTCCCTTGCTTAGTTCCCTCTGAATGGTACTAGTGCCCTGAATCTTGTGGTTATGTATGATGTTGCGGCGAGCGTCGCCGTCGGACATTTCTTGGCATCTTGCTCAACGGCGTACGGGCCCAGGGGTCGTCTGCGGGCCCCCCGTCAATGTCGAACATTTCGTGACCATAAGCCGCTTTCATCATTGATAATTATTCTCTAAGTGGCAGATGTGGATTCTTTGAGGCTTGTGCCCGGGAGACGAAATGCATAGGATCTCCTATACACTCGATCTTCAAGGGATACTCCTCTTAGGGCTGCCATGACTGCACCACCGTAAAGAGCTGACCGGTATAACGTGTGCGTAAATATGTGTGCGGTCCGTGTCATTCGCAGCCCCTGGGAGTGTGGACCACGCCACCCACAGGAAGTGAACCGCATGCATTTCTCGGCCCTCCGTCCTATGATAGTCAGTCGGACGCTCTCCCGATCCTAAAAATAAAGACGACGCATAGCAAGTCAGAACGACTATTGTCGCCATAGATGGGTGATCAGAGCCGGAGCCCGCAAAGGATAGTTGAGTACTAATGTAAGAGATCGACGTCTGGGTCTCGAAGAGGTATAATCTCCGCCATGCCATGAGGACGAAATATTATTAGCTGTATTTCAAAGTTTAAAGTGATCGCCTAAAGGGTTGAAATATAGTATCAGGCTAAGGTGGTTGGTTATACCGGAATGGTGGGTAGATGGCCGGTAAAGGTTTTGACAACTCTTCGCTGTAATACCAGATGTTGGGGGCCATGGCGACCTCTCTCACATCAGTAAGCGCCCAGTGATCACGTGCAGGGTAAAGTCAGTCGGGAGTCGCGAAAAGTCGGGTTGCACATCGAGCGATGCCCGCACCTACCGTCCCTGCACTCTTGTAGTTCATTCGCGTTGTGTATTCTGGGCCATCGGTGGTAACATGTCACCTGGAGAAACCTGGCCGTCAAGGCAGTAGCCATTGCTTAGGTCAAGGTCTGGTGTATCGGAGGGATGTGGGGCAGGATGGAACTGTCTCCGTGTCCGACAACGCCTGTAGGCGTGCGTATGTTGTCATACCAAAATTGTTGCTAACCATAGTACCCCGCCTCGAGGGCAATCTATCAATCGGTTCTGTGGTTGTGCTCTTCCTAATAGTATGAGAGAGTGCGTCGCGCTCGGATGCACGCGAACCAGTAGAGGTTCGCGTGCAAGAAGTGCGCTCTGCTGGGCCCTAATCTTGAGGTCTTACCGCCCGGCGAAGCCCCATTGGTACCGTCTCGTAGTCGATTGATGTTTTCCGATTCTGACGCGAGTGGTGTTTTGGCTGAGAATTACACCACAATGCCTCGTAGTTCTTGAGAGTAGACTTCCAAGACATAATAGGTTCTGGGCAACGCTGGGGCTGGTCATGGTTGCCGGAATGAGTCGGTTTACACAAGACCTTAACTGCTGCAGTTGGGCGCCTTTCCAGGATGCTGAGTCCCTATGCTCCCACTAACCGCTAGGCGCCTTAGAATATGGGATTCAGATAGATCATGTAGATATTGACTTCAGCTGGGACCAGCAGCTGATGAGTGGCCGGCAGTGGGGAGTCGTCCTCCGTTGTGATGGGTCGTTTGTGAGTGTTTATGAATACTGCATACGTTGCTTCCTTTGTTGGCATCTAGGTCAGAAGCCTGCACTGAACGAATGGGTCTACGCTCAAGTAGGGGTCCCAAGGTAGTGGTTAGTCGAAGTGAATCGGGTAAGATGGGCTCATCACAACCTGTCCTGTGTGTGGGCTCCGAAGCACACGGTGCGTTCCTGCTTCCTCGCTGTGCGGGTGTGTCGTTTGGGTTGGAACTTCGAGCTAACCGTATATAGTTACGACGCAAGAGGCGGCGATGTGGGCCACGTGGTCCTTAAGAGGGTGCGATCAGCGGATAGATAGCTGTCAGAACTGGCCTGGGTACATATGTTCTCTCCTCTCCGTGTCTTGACCCGTTCCTCCTCCATTGCCGTGTTGATGCTGTGTGAGGCGGATGATCTAATGATCGGTGCACCCTTTTCGTTATGCACACCGCTGATAAGTCACCGGGCACTCTTGCAACCCAAAAGGCATAGACACATAGCAGAAGGCTCCAAAGGGAGTGATAAAATTCGTCTTCTCCTGGTCCTTAACTACCATTTTGATCTGATGATAACCAGAATAAGCATCCAAAAAACTCAAACGCTCACAACCCGCTGTAGCATCAATGATCTGATCAATACGAGGGAGAGCAAAGGGATCAGCCGGACAGGCCTTATTAAGGTCTGTGTAATCCACGCACATGCGCCAGGTGCCATTTTTCTTAAGTACCAGCATTGGGTTAGCCAACCATTCAGAATGAAAAACTTCAATGATGAACCCAGCCGCCAAGAGCCGGGCCACTTCTTCACCAATGGCCTTGCGCCTCTCTTCATTAAAACAACGAAGGAATTGCCTGACCGGTTTAAACTTTGGATCAGCATTGAGAGTGTGCTCAGCGAGTTCCCTCGGTACACCTGGTATGTCTGAAGGTTTCCATGCAAAGATGTCCCAGTTCACACGGATGAACTCGATGAGCGTTGCCTTCCTATTTCGGATCCGTATTAGCACTGATACTGAATTTCTTGGATGGGTCGCCAGGAACAAAGTCAACCGGCTTAGTGTCATCAACCGACTTAAACTTTGATACGTCTAATTTTGCATCATGCTTTTATATCAATATTTATTGCATTCTGGGCTGTTATTACACATTATGTCACAATACTTATGCCTATTCTCTCTTATTTTACAAGGGTTACATGAAGAGGCGGAATGCCGGCAGCTGGAATTCTAGGCTAGAAAAGGAGAAAATATTAGAGACCTATTATACACATCTCCAAAAGTCCTGAAACTCCACAGGAATTATTTTCAGAATATATAAAAAATATTGGGCGAAAGAAGTACTAGAGGTGGGCCACCCACCGTCCATGAGGGTGGGGGCGCGCCCTACCCCCCTAGGCGCGCCCCCATGCCTCATGGGCCCCTTGGCGGCCCTTTGATGCCCATCTTTGGCTATATGGAGTCTCTCATCGAGGAAAAAATCATAAGCAAGCTCACAGGACGAAACTACGCCGCCACGAGGCGGAACCTTGGCGGAACCAATCTAGGGCTCTAACGGAGCTGTTCTGCCGGGGAAGCTTCCCTCCGGGAGGGGGAAATCATCACCATCGTCATCACCAACGATCCTCTCATCAGGAGGGGGTCAATCTCCATCAACATCTTCACCAGCACCATCTCATCTCAAACCCTAGTTCATCTCTTGTATCCAATCTTTGTATCCAAACCTCAGATTGGTACCTGTGGGTTGCTAGTAGTGTTGATTACTCCTTGTAGTTGATGCTAGTTGGTTTACTTGGTGGACGATCATATGTTTAGATCCACCATGCATATTAATACTCCTCTGATTATGAACATGAATATGCTTTGTGAGTAGTTACATTTGTTCCTGAGGACATGGGAGAAGTCTTGCTATAAGTAGTCATGTGAATTTGGTATTCGTTCGATATTTTGATGAGATGTATGTTGTCAACCCTCTAGTGGTGTCACGTGAACGTCGACTACATGACACTTCACTATTGTTTGGGCCTAGAGGGAGGCATTGGGAAGTAATAAGTAGATGATGGGTTGCTAGAGTGACAAAAGCTTAAACCCTAGTTTATGTGTTGCTTCGCAAGGGGCTGATTTGGATCCATATGTTTCATGCTATGGTTAGGTTTGCCTTAATACTTCGGTTGTAGTTGTGGATGCTTGCAATAGGTGTTAATCATAAGTGGGATGCTTGTCCAAGTAAGGGCAGTACCCAAGCACCGGTCCACCCACATATCAAATTATCAAAGTGTCAAACGTGAATCATATGAACATGATGAAAACTAGCTTGACAATAATTCTCATGTGTCCTCGGGAGCGTTTTCCTTTATATAAAAGTTTGTCCAGGCTTGTCCTTTGCTACAAAAAGGATTGGTCCATCTTTATGCACCTTATTTACTTGCATTACTTGTTACTCGTTAAAAAATACCTTATCACAAAACTATCTGTTACCGATAATTTTAGTGCTTGCAGAGAATACCTTACTAAAAACTGCTTATCATTTCCTTCTGCTCCTCGTTGGGTTCGACACTCTTACTTATCAAAAAGGCTACGATAGATCCCCTACACTTGTGGGTCATCAAGACTCTTTTCTGGCGCCGTTGCCGGGGAGTGGAGTGCCTTTGGTAGGTGGAATTTGGTAAGGAAAATTTATATAGTTTGCGGAAATTTACTATCACTTGTTACTATGGAACATAATCCTTTGAGGGGCTTGTTCGGGGTATCTTCACCCCGATGACTTGAGCAAAGAGTTGCTCCTCAACCTACTGAATCTACTGAAAAATTTTACTTTGAAATTCCTTCGGGTATGATAGAGAAACTACTAGCTAATCCTTTCACAGGTGATGGAACATTACATCCTGATTTGCACCTAATCTATGTGGATGAAGTTTGTGGATTACTTAAGCTTGCAGGTATGCCTGAGGATGTTATCAATAAGAAGGTCTTCCCTTTATCTTTGAAGGGAGATGCATTGACATGGTTGAGGCTATGTGATGATATTGGATCATGGAACTACCAACGATTGAAATTGGAATTTCATCAGAAGTTTTATCCTATGCATCTTGTTCATCGTGATCGTAATTATATATATATATAATTTTTGGCCTCGCGAAGGATAAAGCATCGCTCAAGCTTGGGGGAGGCTTGAGTCAATGTTATATTCATGCCCCAATCATGAGCTCTCAAAAGAAATGATTATTCAAAAATTATGCTCGGCTTTCTCTCAGTAATCGCTCCATGCTCGATACTTCTTGTACTAGATCTTTTATGATAAAGACTATTGAATTCAAATGGGATTTATTGGAAAGAATTAAACGCAACTCTGTAGATTGGTACCTCCACGAAGGTAAGGAGTCAGGTATAACACCTAAGTTTGATTGTGTTAAATCTTTTATGGATACCGATGCTTTCCGTGAATTTAGCACTAAATATGGACTTGACTCTGAGATAGTAGCCTCTTTCTGTGAATCCTTTGCTACTCATGTTGATCTCCCTAAGAAGAAGTGGTTTAAATATAATCCTCCCATTGAAGTAAAAGTAGTTGCACCTATTAAAGTTGAAGAAAAGACTATCACTTATAATGATCTTGTTGTTCCTACTGCTTATATTGAGAAACCACCTTTCCTTGTTAGAATAAAGGATCATGCTAAAGCTTCAACCGTGGTTAACAAAAGTAATATTAAGACACATAAACCCCTGAGCAAATTAAAGTTGAACCTAGTGTTGCTATGGTTAAAGATCTCTTGGCCGATAACATTGATGGGCATGTTATTTACTTTTGCAATGAATCTGCTAGAATTGCTAGACCTGATACTAAAAATAAACATAGACTTGTTGTAGGCATGCCTGTTATTTCTCTTAAAATAGGAGATCATTGCTATCATGGCTTATGTGATATGGGTGCTAGTGCAAGTGCAATACCTCATTCCTTATACAAAGAAATTATGCATGATATTGCACCTGCTGAGATAGAGGAAATTGATGTTACAATTAAGCTTGCTAATAGAGATACTATTTCACCAGTTGGGATTGTTAGAGATGTTGAAGTCTTGTGTGGTAAAGTCAAATATCCTGCTGATTTTCTTGTTCTCGGTTCCCCACAAGATTACTTTTGTCCCATTATATTTAGTAGACCCTTCTTGAATACTGTTAATGCTAAGATAGACTGCAATAAGGATATTGTTTCTGTTGGTTTAGGGGATATGTCTCATGAGTTTAATTTTGCTAAATTTTGTAGACAACCCCATGATAAAGAATTGCCTAGTAAAGATGAAATTATTGGTCTTGCTTCTATTGTCGTGCCTCCTACTGATCCTTTAGAACAATATTTGCTAGACCATGAAAATGATATGTTTATGAATGAAAGAAGGGAAATAGATGAAGTATTCTTTAAACAGGGACCTATTTTGAAACACAACCTGCCTATTGAAATCCTAGGGGATCCCCCTCCACCTAAGGGTGATCCTGTGTTTGAGTTTAAACCTTTACCTGATACTCTTAAATATGCTTATCTTGATGAGAAAGAGATATATCATGTTATTATTAGTGCTAACCTTTAAGTGCATGAAGAAAAGAAATTATTGAAAACTTTGAAGAAGCACTGTGCTACTATTGGATATACTCTTGATGATCTTAAGGGCACTAGTCCCACTTTATGCCAGCACAAAATAAAATTGGAGAAAGATGCTAAACCGGTTGTTGATCACCAACGATAGTTAAATCCTAAGATGAAAGAGGTGGTAGGAAAAGAAATACTAAAGCTTCTGGAGGAAGGTATAATTTATCTCGTTGCTGATAGTCAGTGGGTAAGTCCTGTCCATTGTGTCCCTAAGAAGGGAGGTATTACTGTTGTTCCTAATGATAAAGATGAATTGATCCCACAAAGAATTGTTACAGGTTATAGAATGGTAATTGATTTCCGCAAATTAAATAAAGCTACTAAAAAGGATCATTACCCTTTAACTTTTATTGATCAAATGCTAGAAAGATTATCCAAGTATACACATTTTTTCTTTCTAGATGGTTATTCTGGTTTCTCTCAAATACCTGTGTCAAAATAGGATCAAGAAAAGACAACTTTTACTTGCCCTTTCGGTACCTTTGCTTATAGACGTATGCCTTTTGGTTTATGTAATGCACCTGCTACCTTTCAAAGATGTATGACTGCTATATTCTCTGACTTCTGTGAAAATATTTTTGAGGTATTCATGGATGATTTCTCTGTTTATGAGACTTCTTTTGATGATTGCTTAAGCAACCTTGATCGAGTTTTGCAGAGATGTGAAAAAACTAATCTTGTCTTGAATTGGGAGAAGTGCCACTTTATGGTTAATGAAGGTATTGTCTTGGGGCATAAAATTTCTTAAAGAGGTATTGAAGTTGATAAAGCTAAGGTTGATGTTATTGAAAAGATGTCGTGTCCCAAGGACAATAAAGGTATAAGAAGTTTCCTTGGTCACGCCGGTTTTTATAGGAGGTTCATTAAGGACTTTTCTAAAATTTCTCGGCCTCTGACTAATCTCTTACAAAAAGATGTTCCTTTTGTCTTTGATGATGATTGCGTAGAAGCATTTGAAATACTTAAGAAAGCTTTGGTTTCTACACCTATTGTTCAACCTTCTGGTTGGAATTTACCCTTTGAAATTATGTGTGATGCTAGTGATTATGCTATGGGGGCTGTTCTAGGACAAATAGTTGATAAGAAATTAAATGTTATTCAATATGCTATTAAAACTCTAGACAGTGCCCAAAGAAATTATGCTACTACTGAAAAAGAATGTTTAGCAGTTGTATTTGCTTGTGATAAGTTCAGACCTTATATTGTTGATTCTAAAGTAACTGTTCACACTGATCATGCTGCTATTAAATATCCTATGGAAAAGAAAGATGCTAAACCTAGACTTATTAGATAGGTCCTCTTGCTACAAGAATTTGATTTCATATTATTGATAGAAAGGGAGCTGAGAACCCCGTTGCAGACAACTTGTCTAGGTTAGAGAATGTTCTTGATGACCCACTACCTATTGATGATAGCTTTCCTGATGAACAACTAGCTATCATAAATGCTTCTCGTACTGCTCCATGGTATGTTGATTATGCTAAATATATTGTTGCTAAATTTATACCACCTAGTTTCACATTCCAGCAAAAGAAAAAGTTCTTCTATGATTTAAGACATTACTTCTGGGATGACCCACATCTTTATAAAGAAGGAGTAGATGGTGTTATTAGGCGTTGTGTACCTGAGCATGAACAGGAATAGATCCTACGCAAGTGTCACTCCGAGGCTTATGGAGGACACCATGTTGGAGACAGAACTGCACATAAGGTATTGCAATCCGGTTTTTATTGGCCTAATCTCTTCAAGGATGCCCATAAGTTTGTCTTGTCTTGTGATGAATGTCAAAGAATTGGTAATATTAGTAGACGTCAAGAAATGCCTATGAACTATTCACTTGTTATTGAACCATTTGATGTTTGGGGCTTTGATTATATGGGACCGTTTCCTTCCTCTAATGGGTATACACATATTTTAGTTGCTGTTGATTACGTTACTGAGTGGGTAGAAGCTATTCCAACTAGTAGTGCTGATCATAACACTTCTATTAAGATGCTTAAAGAAGTTATTTTTCCGAGGTTTGGAGTCCCTAGATGCTTAATGACTGATGGTGGTTCACATTTTATTCATGGTGTCTTTCGTAAAATGCTTGCTAAGTATGATCTCAATCATAGAATTGCATCTCCATATCATCCACAGTCTAGTGGTCAAGTAGAACTTAGCAATAGAGAGCTTAAATTAATTTGGCAAAAGACTGTTAATAGATCTAGAAAGAATTGGTCCAAGAAACTTGATGATGCATTATGGGCTTATAGAACTGCATATAAAAATCCTATGGGTATGTCTCCATATAAAATGGTTTATGGTAAAGCATGTCACTTACCTCTTAAACTAGAACATAAGGCATATTGGGTTATTAAAGAGCTCAACTATGACTTTAAACTTGCCGGTGAGACGAGGCTTTTTGACATTAGCTCACTTGATGAATGGAGAACTGAGGCCAATGAGAATGCCAAACTGTTTAAAGAAGAAGTTAAAAGATGGCATGACAAAAGGAGACAAAAACGTCAGTTTAATGTAGGTGATTATGTATTGTTATACAACTCTCGTTTAAGATTTTTTGCAGGCAAACACCTCTCTAAATGGGAAGGTCCTTACATCATCGAGGAGGTATATTGTTCCGGTGCCATAAAAATCAACAACTTCAAAGGCACAAATCCGAGGGTGGTGAACGGTCAAAGAATCAAACATTATATCTCAGGTAATCCTATAAATGTTGAAACTAATGTTATTGAAACCGTAACCCTAGAGGAATACATAAGGGACACTTTCCAGAACGTTTCAGACTCCGAAAAGGAATAGGTATGTGGTACGGTAAGTAAACCGATTCCAAAACAGTTAAAATGGAAATTTTTCTCCGTTTTGGAATATTTAAGAAAATTGGAAAATAAGAAGCAGACCGAAAAGAGCACGAGGCTTCCACGAGGGTGGAGGGCGCGCCCTACCCCCCTGGGTGTGCCCCTGCCTCGTGGGCACCTCGTGTGCTCTCCGGACTCCCTTTTCTTGCACGATACTTCTTTTGGTCGGTAAAAAATCACTATATAATCTCCCAAAGGTTTTGACCATCGTATCACACAAACATCCTTTGTCTTTGTTTCGAGCTATTTCTGCTGCAGATTAGAGCAATATGTCATCCCAAGATTCGGAGGGAGAAAGCTATGTGGTTGATTACCTTGCAGATCATAAGGTCTACGGGGACTTGGAGCATTGTGGTTGGACCACGGAGGAAGAAGAAGACTATGAGCCTAGGAGAAAGGAGGAGACGAGCTCAGATGAAGATGAAGTCCCATTACCTCAACCTGGGGACATGCATGTGGAATTAAAAAAGTCAAGCCTCCCCAATAGAGCAAAGAAACCTAAGATCAAGTTTATCCCTTTTCGTCTCTTGCAGGAGAACAAACAAGAAGTATGCAAAAAGGTATTAAGCCTTGAGCGGGAGATCGAGGACCTAAGGGAGCAAAATTATATCCTCAAGCGCAAATTTAAGAAGAAGCCCACATCCTCAACAACTCCATCATCACCACCTCCGAGGAAGGAAACATAAACACATGGGTATGGGCACTCCCCTTGGCAACTACCAAGCTTGGGGGAGTGCCCTGGTATCGTATCACCATCACACTTTTATCTTTACCATTTTTCTTAGTTCGATCCTTTTGATAATATCTTGACCTAGTAGAATAAAGTTTTAGTATGATGTAGTTGTGAGTTTTGATTTATGATCCTTCTATGTAATCGAGTCTGTGAGCTATATATAACAAAGATTAGTGTTGAGTCAAGGGATTGATTATTTTGCTATGATCTTGAGGGAATAGAATAAAAGAGAAGAGAATAAATAAAAAGAAATAAAGAGATCATGTGGATCTTATGGAGAGTAATGAGCTCACATATAAAGAGTATGATGAATAAAAATTGTTGAGAGTTGACAAACATAGTTTTGGTCATGGTTGCAATTAATAGTAAGTAATAAAGAAAGAGAGGTTTTCACATATAAATATACTATCTTGGACATCTTTTATGATTGTGAGCACTCATTAAAATATGACTTGCTAAAGAGTTGACGTTGGAGAAGGAAGACAACGTAATGGGTTATGTTTTCTTACATTTGAGATAAATTATATTGTTATGGATCATCCAACATGTTGAGCTTGCCTTTCCCTCTCTTGCTAGTCAATTTCTTTGCACCAAGTAGAGATACTACTTGTGCTTCCAAATATCCCTAAAACCAGTCTTGCCATGAGAGTCCACCATATCTACCTATGGATTGAGTAAGATCCTTCAAGTAAGTTGTCATCGTTGCAAGAAATAAGAATTGCTCCCTAAATATGTATGACTTATTAGTGTGGAGAAAATAAGCTTTATACGATCTTGTGATGAGGAAGAAATAAAAGCGACGGACTGCATAACAAAGGTCCATATCACAAGTGGCAATATAAAGTGACGTTCTTTTGCATTAAGATTTCGTGCATCCAACCATAAAAGCACATGACAACCTCTGCTTCCCTCTACGAAGGGCCTATCTTTTATTCTTGTCTATTACTTCATATAAGAGTCACGATGATCTTCACCTTTCCTTTTTACATTTTATCCTTTA
>NC_053023.1:391518990-391535546 GCF_003073215.2 Triticum urartu | reverse complement strand
CCCGGAGTAATCGGCAACAGGACCGCCTGGCACGTTCCGAGCTCGCATAGCAATGCGGCCCCCACCCCGGTCCCAGCCAAACGGCGAAATCCGTGCCACGCGTACATAATTACGCATTAAAAATACCATGGGCACAGGCGGGGAGGGGGGCACGACTGCGGCACGCCCAAGTCGCGGCTTAAACCGCACTAGGGGCTTCCCGCTTTGTTATTTTTCTCTTTCAGGACTTTAATCTCTGGAAACCCTGTCCGGCAGCATGATTGCCGAACACATGATGCAGCAACCAAGGAGGCAGAAAGCTACGTCACACCACGGAACTCCCAGGTGGATTACGATAACGAGTGAAATATTTGCTTTAATACTATTCCTCAGCTTGCCCTTGGAAGGGACATGTCAAACAGTCCTACTTTTTGCTTATCGCACTACTTGTATCATTCTGCTTTAACGCACCTTTTTGAATAAACAATGCATAGCATTAAGACTATTATTGCATTCTTCCTTTTTATATATATGTTCATTCATGACATCTAGCACCCGTACACTCTGGTACGGCCAATACGCTAGGGGCTTAAGCATACCCCATAATACGGCGTGAGAAGTCCGAACACTTTCGACAGTGCGGCACCCCGAACTTATAGCATTATATGCATCAGCTCCGAATCATGTCTTGGGTCAATAGTTGGTTTGCCCGGCTCCAATGTTTTGGTACCTTACGTTCCGCTATATCGGCTAAGGTAGCATTGGGAGAACTACTGCGATTGTGCCCTGGTTCTGCTGGGCTAAGCACCTCAGTAGAGAAAGCTAAAACTGACTGTCATGATAAGGCGGGAGACTGGTCGCTGTTCAAGAGGTTTCAAGTCCCTAAAGACTTATGCCGCTTAGAGCGAGGAGTCGGCCCTGTCCAGCTTAAGACGTGTATCGCACCCCGAATTCAGCCTTCCGAATACTAGGGGCTTCACCAAAATTTAAAATTATAGAATCTATGGCTAAGTGAGAGTGATAACGCATTATAGTCCGATTGCCCTTGTCGTTGTTGCTGAGCACCTCCCTCGAAGACCCAACAATGGAACAAGAGTGCTCAGGTTATCCCGAACACCCTAGGCACTCGTGGCGTGGGGGGCAGAAGGCTGACTAGCCATCTCTCAGATTGATAAACAGCTGAAACAGAAGGTAATATTTAAATTCAGACAAGCGTTGCATAGCGCATATGAACAAGTTTTCATAATACAGGATTACACCGAGGCAAGTTCATCAAATATTACATCTTTTGCACACTCGTCCGCTACGAGACGGGCACCCTTCCAGGAACACCCTCTATAGTACATCTCGGGGTGGCGATGCTCCTTGCCCTGGCGCCCTTCCTTCACCAGCTTCACGGCGTCCATTCTTGGCCCATTGCCACCTCACACGGGCGAAAGCCCCGGCGTGCACCTTCGATGCAGACGGACCGCTTGATGACTTCCAAGTGGGCAGGCATCACAAGCCGCCTCACCAGGCCGAAGTAGCTGTTGGGAAGGGCGTCGCGAGGCCACATCCGGGACTATAAATCGCCTTCATGGGCTCATGTTCGGCGCCTTGTGCAGCTCGACCAGTTGCTTCAGCTGGTTCGCTCAGAGGCATCGGGTGTTCGGTCCCAGTATACTGAGACCAGAACAGCTTCTCCATTGAGCTTCCCTCCTCGGCCTGGTTAAAACTTGTCGGCATCCGACACGCTGCGGGCAAATCTGCGAATGCTCCTGGAGAGCTCCGGATTCGGGTAAGTAACAAGTAATTCACTTTCCACATGCTTGCTTTTGCATATAGAATGCCTTACCCCCGCTATCTTCTTCATCGCATCAATCTCCTGAGGCCTTTTGGGCTTCGGCCTTGGCACTCTTTTGCACTCTCAAGGGGCCGTTGCAAAGCTCGGACTCTTGCGTCTTTCAAGTCAAGCTCCAACGCCTCGTGCTTTCGTATGAGAGCATGAGCTCTTGCTGCCACCTCGCCCACCCGTGCCTCATGCTTTCCCGCTCGGTGCGCTCCTTGGCCGCTTTGTTCGGCCTCGGATAGCGCTTGCTTCAGGGTCGCCACCTCGGTCGTGGGCCCCTGGCAAATTTACGATGATCCTGTCATTTTGCAATCGCATATTCTTTTTATATATATCATAGACTTAGGTACTACTTACCTTTGTTTCTCCTCGAGCTGCCTCTTGGCAAGGCCGAGCTCTTCCTTGGACCCTTCGAGGTCCTGCTTCAGTGCGGCGACCTCCGCAGTCAGTGCGGCAGAGGCCAGCAGCGAGCCTGCATACGCATATAGACATACTTATATTAGAACTTCCTGCGATATTGGTTTGATCCTCTGTTCGGCTTTCTTTATGAACACCGACAGAGCATCAGGGGCTACTGGTCTATTGCGGTAATATTTTTCCTATATTTCAAATACCTACCTTAAAGCTGTCAGAGGCTGGCACAGGCTTCAATCAGTCCGCTCTTGGCGGACTGAACCTTCTGGGATCACCGCCACTCATAATAGTGCGGTGCTCTTCGTCGATGGAAGCGCTGCGAAGCGCTCCCAGCAGAGTTGTCGGTGCCTCTGGATGGACAGAGGTTCACCGGCACAGGCGTCTTGCCCCTTTTGGGAAGGAGGCCGCCTGCCTGAGTCGGAACCACTGGAGGTTTCCGCGGTGTTCGGCTGAGGGCCGAAACTCGAGCCCTCGGGAGCCTTTTGCTCCCTCCCCTGCTCTAGGAATCCGGAAGGTCGCCTCGAGCGCCTCCGGGACTGTCTCCCCTCGACCCGGTGCCTCTTGAGACAATTACCTCGGCGTTGTCTGTAGGGGCAAGGGAGGTGGCGGTCGGAAGTGGATCGCTATCCATATCCGACGAGCCCAGGGAGCCGTCCGACGATACGTCATACTGGGCTCGTGGCGGTCTGCATAATCATAATTCGGTTGTTAGAGAAGCAATGCGACAAAGGTATGCTATGAGTTAACTCTGGCATCCGAATACTTACGACTTCGCCAGGGGCTTGCCCTGAGCAGCACTCGGTCTTCGCCTTCGGCGGCGGTGGTGAGTTAGTCCGGAGGAGAGTCCTTCCCTTCTTGGACCCTTCGCCCCCCCCCCCGGTTGGGGCGGCCTTCCTTTTCTTGTCTCCCCTGACTGGAGGGGGAGCATCTTCATCTTCCATCCTCGTCTCGGGGGAGGAGTGCCGTCACGGAGTTATCGGAATGATGAAGTCCGATAAACCTTGGCGTCGGGAACTCTTTCCGGGTTCCCTTGCCTTCTTGGTCTTCTCTGGCACCTTGTTAAGGAGAGCGGAAGTCAGGCAATCTCCGTCAGGAGAGCGTCCGCAGTGTCTTCGGGCAGAGGGGCCGGACAGTTAATCTGCCCCGACGTCTCCACCAGTTCTGTCAAAGGCATGAGCTCAGACCCCGCACATTGGTTAAGCTAGGGGAATAAAATATCCTACCAGATGTGTAGAACTTCACCGAATGCGCTAGGCGCTTCGCGCTTAGCCGCGGTCCTCCGGTGAGAGAGGGAGGGACCTCGGCGCCCTTGAACAGGCACCTCCAGACGTCCTTTGTGCGTGTCGAAAGAGCCTCGCTCAGAGTCTGGTGCTGGCCGGGTCGAACTCCCACAAATTGAAAATTCCCGTTTGTTTGACACGGAGGATCGGCGGAATGAAGCATGACCTCGGACTATGTTGACAAAGCTTGAGCTTCTTGCCTCCATTATTCCGGATACATTTTCTGGAGTCGTCAGGCTCCACCCGATGAACCCCAGGGACAAGCCCTTCTCTTCCAGAGGTGAGCCGCGACTGGGATTTCCGGATCGAAACTCGGAGGGCCGCACCCCAGTTGGTGATCGCAGCGGCTCGGTATGTAGAAACACGACCGATTGCCACCCCTATGGGTCTCCACGAAGGAGCTTCAAGCCAATATAACATGGGCATCCTTGCCCACCATGGCTCCGCCGCATTTCTGCTTGTTGGCCTCCCACCACCTTCGGCTTGATATTGAAGGTCTTTAGCCACAGGCCGAAGTGGGGCCGAATGCGGAGGAAAGCCTTACACACGACGATGAACGCCGAAATGTTGAGGATGAAGTTCGGGGCCAGATCATGGAAATCCAGCCTGTAGTAAAACATGAGACCACGGACGAATGGATGGAGGGGAAACCCCAGTCCGCGGAGGAAGTGGTGGAGGAAAACTACCCTCTTGTGAGGTTCCGGGGTAGGGACGATCTACCCCGCAGCGGGCAGCCGATGCGCGATATTCGCGGCTAGGTATCCTGCCCCGCACAGCTTTTTGATGTGTCCCTCCGTGACGGAGGACGCCATCCACTTGCCTCCTGCTCCGGACATGTTTGGAGAAGGTTGAGGAGAAGGATGTGGACTTGGGCATTGGAGCTCGAGTGCGCAAGAATGGATGAGCAAGGAGGAAGAAGGCGTGGGTAGAAAAAGGTTAAACTTGATCCCTTTTATAAAAGGGCGGCCGAAAACTATGCGCCCCCACTAGCCTGGTAAAACTCGCTTATCCCCCAAGCACCGTAATCGATGGCGCGGTTGGGTTACCCATGCCCGTATTGATGAGAATCCCGTAATAAGGGAGACACGATCTCTGCTTTGACAAGACGTGTCAAGAAACTGCCTCGCGTTATGTGCGGGGATAGTTAAAGGAAGCGGTTCGAATAATCACCGGGCCATGGCATAATGTCATGTTTCCAAAACATGTCAGCAGATTAGATTTGTGGAAATATTATTCTCTCTATGGTGGTATGTGGAACTTATTTTGCATGGTCAGACACTATCCTTGTATTCAAAATTCTTCCATGGTGTATTCGGAGGAGGAACCCGCCTTGCAATGCCGAAGACAACACTGCGCTGGACTCATCATCATTGAAGCCTAGTTCAGGGGCTACTGAGGGAGTCCTGGATTAGGGGGTCTCGGGACAGCCAGACTATATCCTTTGGCCGGACTATTGGACTATGAAGATACAAGATTGAAGACTTCGTCTCGTGTCTGGATAGGACTCTACTTGGCGTGGAAGGCAAGCTAGGAAATACGGATATGTATATCTCCTCCTTTGTAACTGACCTTGTGTAACCCTAGCCCCCTCCGGTGTCTATATAAACCGGAGGGGTTTAGTCCGTAGGACAACATACAATCATACCATAGGCTAGCTTCTAGGGTTTAGACTCTCCGATCTCGTGGTAGATCAACTCTTGTAATACTCATATCATCAAGAATAAATCAAGCAGGACGTAGGGTTTTACCTCCATCAAGAGGGCCCGAACCTGGGTAAAACATCGTGTCCCCTGCCTCCTGTTACCATCCGCCTTAGACGCACAGTTCGGGACCCCCTACCCGAGATCCGCCGGTTTTGACACCGTGACCACAGGCGTAGCAGAAGGATTTCTGGCGCCGTTGCCGGGGAGATTCGCGCCAAGTCAAGTCAAGATTTGACTCCCGACAACGAGTCATTTCAGGTGCCATTGCCAACACAAGTCAAGACATACCAAGTACCCATCACAAACTCTTATCCCTCGCATTACATTATTTGCCATTTGCCTCTCGTTTTCCTCTCCCCCACTTCACCCTTGCCATTTTATTCGCCCTCTCTTTTTCTTTCCCTCTTTCGCTTGCCTTGTCGTTATGGCTAGTCCTCTATCTTCTCCGTTGTCTCCCGAGAATGAAGTTCTTAATTTTAAGCAAAGGGAGGGAGAAAATCTAAAAGATGCTTGGTATAGAATTTGCAATGCTCAAAATAGATCTACCAGGAAGCAATCTACTTCCGTTCTTCTCCGCAATTTTTATGTAGGCACTCACCTTGGTACAGATATATTCTTGATACCATTACGGAGGGAATTTCTTGGGTAGCCATACTTTTGATTCTTATAATGCTATGATAGATTTGTTTGGCTCACCACCTCTTTTGGTTAATGGAACTATGTTAACTTTGGAACATGTGATGCAAAGGCTTGAAATTATTGAGAATAAAGTTGCTACTGTAGAGTTGATTGAGAATTTGGATAAAAAGATCATACATTACCCAATCATGATCTATAATTTTTGATTTCCATGCTATTATATTATCAACCTTGGATGTTTTATATGCATTTATATGCTATTTTATATGATTTTTGGGACTAACCTATTAACCTAGAGCCCAGTGCCAGTTTCTGTTTTTTCCTTGTTTTAGAGTATCGCAGAAAAGGAAAATCAAACGGAGTCCAATTGACCTGAAACTTCACAGAACTTATTTTTGGAAGGAAAGCAACCCGGGAGACTTGGAGTCCACGTAAGGGAAGCAACGAGGAAGCCACGAGGCAGGGGGCGCCCCACCTGGGCGCGCCCTCCACCCTCGTGGGCCCCTCGTGGCTCCCCTGACGTACTTCTTCCTCCTATATATCTCCATATACCCTAAAACGATTCGGGGAGCACAATAGATCGGGAGTTCCGCCGCCAGAAGCCTCCGTAGCCACCGAAAGCCAATCTAGACCCGTTCCGCACCCTGCCGGAGGGGGGAATCCCTCTCCGGTGGCCATCTTCATCATCCCGGTGCTCTCCATGACGAGGAGGGAGTAGTTCTCCCTCGGGGCTGAGGGTATGTACCAGTAGCTATGTGTTTGATCTCTCTCTCTCTCGTGTTCTTGAGGTGGTACGATCTTGATGTATCGCGAGCTTTGCTATTATAGTTGGATCTTATGATGTTTCTCCCCCTCTACTCTCTTGTAATGGATTGAGTTTTCCCTTTGAAGTTATCTTATCGGATTGAGTCTTTAAAGATTTGAGAACACTTGATGTATGTCTTGCCGTGCGTATCTGTGGTGACAATGGGATATCACGTGATTCACTTGATGTATGTTTTGGTGATCAACTTGCGGGTTCCGCCCATGAACCTATGCATAGGGGTTGGCACACGTTTTCGTCGTGATTCTCCGGTAGAAACTTTGGGGCACTCTTTGAGGTTCTATGTGTTGGTTGAATAGATGAATCTGAGATTGTGTGATGCATATCGTATAATCATACCCACGGATACTTGAGGTGACATTAGAGTATCTAGGTGACATTAGGGTTTTGGTTGATTTATGTCTTAAGGTGTTATTCTAGTACGAACTCTAGGGCTGTTTGTGACACTTATAGGAATAGCCCAACGGATTGATTGGAAAGAATAACTTTGAGGTGGTTTCGTACCCTACCATAATCTCTTCGTTCTGTTCTCCGCTATTAGTGACTTTGGAGTGACTCTTTGTTGCATGTTGAGGGATAGTTATGTGATCCAATTATGTTATTATTGTTGAGAGAACTTGCACTAGTGAAAGTATGAACCCTAGGCCTTGTTTCAACGCATTGCAATACCGTTTGTGCTCACTTTTATCATTAGTTACCTTGCTGTTTTTATATTTTCAGATTACAAAAACCATTATCTACTATCCATATACCACTTGTATCACCATCTCTTCGCCGAACTAGTGCACCTATACAATTTACCATTGTATTGGGTGTGTTGGGGACACAAGAGACTCTTTGTTATTTGGTTCGCAGTTGCTTGAGAGAGACCATCTTCATCCTACGCCTCCTACGGATTGATAAACCTTAGGTCATCCACTTGAGGGAAATTTGCTACTGTCCTACAAACCTCTGCACTTGGAGGCCCAACAACGTCTACAAGAAGAATGTTGTGTAGTAGACATCAAAGATCCACAACCAAATTACCCAATATGGATCTAAGGTGGGAGTTACTCTGAAATTTTTAAGGAAAAAGAACCCATAGTTAATGAAAGAATAGATCAAGATTCTACTAGAATCGATAAACTTGAGGGAATTATCACCAACTTGGGGATCCGCTTTTTCTTCCGTTAAAAATACTCCAAATCCTCCTACTAAAATTCCAAGCTTGTTTATGTTCCTAAAAATAAGGGTGAATCCTCTAGTAAGGAAACTGCGGATTTAAAATCAATAAGTGTTCATCCCAATCTTTTTGCTATCATTAAGGAACCGTTTGCTACAAATGATTTTCTTGATTTTGTGCCTAGGAGTTTGATAATTAATAAAAAGAAAGAAACTCCTAGGGGTTATAGGTGTCTTATTGAAGAATTTCCCACCAAAGATGGCAATACCTAGATCTATCCTTGCTTTTTATGCCTAGCTAGGGGCGTTAAACGATAGCGCTTGTTGGGAGGCAACCCAATTTTATTTTTATTCCTTGATTTTTTCTCCTGTTTAGTAATAAATAATTTATCTAGCCTCCTTTTGTGTTGTGTTTTTTGTGTTTAATTAGTGTTTGTGCCAAGTAGAACCGTTGGGAAGACTTGGGGAAAGTCTTTGATCTTGCTGTAAAAAACAGAAACTTTAGCGCTCACGAGAATTGCTGCCATTTTTATTTGGAAGGTGCTATTTAGTTAATTATTTTTGCATATGATTAATAGATAAATTCCTCACGTCAAATTTATTTTAGAATTTTTGGGGTTCCAGAAGTTTGCGTTAGCTACAGATTACTACAGACTGTTCTGTTTTTGACAGATTCTGTTTTTCTTGTGTTGTTTGCTTATTTTGATGAATCTATGGCTAGTAAAAGAGTTTATAAACCATAGAGAAGTTGGAATACAGTAGGTTTAACACCAATATAAATAAATATGAGTTCATTACAGTACCTTGAAGTGGTGTTTTGTTTTCTTTCGCTAACGGAGCTCACGAGATTTTCTATTTTGAGTTTTGTGTTGTGAAGTTTTCAAGTTTTGGGTAAAGATTTGATGGATTATGGAACAAAGTGGCAAGAGCCTAAGCTTGGGGATGCCCATGGCACCCCAAGGTAAAATTCAAGGACACCAAAAAGCCTAAGCTTGGGGATGCCCCGGAAGGCATCCCCTCTTTCGTCTTCGTCTATCGGTAACTTTACTTGGAGCTATATTTTTATTCACCACATGATATGTTTTTCTTGGAGCGTCTTGTATGATTTGAGTCTTTGCTTTTTAGTTTACCACAATCATCCTTGCTTACACACCTTTTGAGAGAGACTCACTGTTGGGGAACATAGTAATTTCAAAAAAATCCTACGCACACGCAAGATCATGGTGATGCATAGCAACGAGAGGGGAGAGTGTGTCCACGTACCCTCGTAGACCGAAAGCGGAAGCGTTAGCACAACGCGGTTGATGTAGTCGTACGTCTTCACGATCCGACCGATCAAGCAACGACACGCACCTCCGAGTTCTGCACACGTTCAACTCGATGACGTCCCTCGAACTCCGATCCAGCCGAGCTTTGAGGGAGAGTTCCGTCAGCACGACGGCTGGTGACGATGATGATGTTCTACCGACGCAGGGCTTCGCCTAAGCACCGCTACGATATGACCGAGGTGGATTATGGTGGAGGGGCACCGCACACGGCTAAGAGATCCAAGGATCAATTGTTGTGTCTATGGGGTGCCCCCTGGCCACGTATATAAAGGAGTGGAGGAGGGGAGGGGCCGGCCCTCTCTATGGCGCGCCCTAGGGGAGTCCTACTCCCACCGGGAGTAGGATTCCCCCTTTCCTAGTAGAACTAGGAGCCCTTCCAAGTAGTAGGAGTAGGAGAAGGAAAGGGAAAAGAGAAGAGAAGAAAGGAGGGGGCGCACCCTTCCCCCTGTTGGGGAACGTAGCAGAAATTCAAAATTTTCCTACGTGTCACCAAGATCTATCTATGGAGAGCCAGCAACGAGGGGAAGGAGAGTGCATCTACATACCCTTGTAGATCGCTAAGCGGAAGCGTTCAAGAGAACGGGGTTGATGGAGTCGTACTCGTCGTGATCCAAATCACCGGAGATCCTAGTGCCGAACGGACGGCACCTCCGCGTTCAACACACGTACAGCCCGACGATGTCTCCCATGCCTTGATCCAGCAAGGAGAGAGGGAGAGGTTGAGGAAGACTCCATCCAGCAGCAGCACAACGGCGTGGTGGTGATGGAGGAGCGTGGCAATCCTGCAGGGCTTCGCCAAGCACCACGGGAGAGGAGAAGAGAGGGAGGGCTGCACCAATGAGAGAGATCAAATCGCGTGTTATGAGCAGCCCCTATGCCTCACTATATATAGGGGAGAGGGAGGAGGGTGCGCCCCCTCTAGGGTTCCCACCCCTAGGGGGGCGGCAGCCCTAGATGGGAAAGGGGAGGCGGCCAAGAGGAGGTTTCCCTCCCCCCCAAGGCACCTAGGAGGTGCCTTCCCCTTGTGGGACTCTTCCCTCCTTAAAACCCTAGGCGCATGGGCCTCTTGGGGCTGGTGCCCTTGGCCCATGTAGGCCAAGGCGCACCTCCCACAGCCCATGTGGCCCCCCGGGGCAGGTGGCCCCACCCGGTGGACCCCCGGGACCCTTCCGGTGGTCCCGGTACAATACCGATGACCCCGAAACTTGTCCCGATGGCCGAAACAGGATTTCCTATATATAAATCTTTACCTCCGGACCATTCCGGAACTCCTCGTGACGTCCGGGATCTCATCCGGGACTCCGAACAACATTCGGTAACCACATACAACTTCCTTTATAACCCTAGCGTCATCGAACCTTAAGTGTGTAGACCCTACGGGTTCGGGAGACATGCAGACATGACCGAGACGATCTCCGGTCAATAACCAACAGCGGGATCTGGATACCCATGTTGGCTCCCACATGTTCCACGATGATCTCATCGGATGAACCACGATGTCAAGGACTTAATCAATCCCGTATTACAATTCCCTTTGTCTAGCGGTACGATACTTGCCCGAGATTCGATCGTCGGGATCCCGATACCCTTTTCAATCTCGTTACCGGCAAGTCTCTTTTACTCGTTCCGTAACACATCATCCCGTGATCAACTCCTTGATCACATTGTGCACATTATGATGATGTCCTACCGAGTGGGCCCAGAGATACCTCTCCGTCACACGGAGTGACAAATCCCAGTCTCGATTCGTGCCAACCCAACAGATACTTTCGGAGATACCTGTAGTGTACCTTTATAGCCACCCAGTTACGTTGTGACGTTTGGCACACCCAAAGTATTCCTACGGTATCCGGGAGTTGCACAATCTCATGGTCTAAGGAAATGATACTTGACATTAGAAAAGCTTTAGCATACGAACTACACGATCTAGTGCTATGCTTAGGATTGGGTCTTGTCCATCACATCATTCTCCTAATGATGTGATCCCGTTATCAACGACATCCAATGTCCATGGTTAGGAAACCGTAACCATCTATTGATCAACGAGCTAGTCAACTAGAGGCTTACTAGGGACATGGTGTTGTCTATGTATCCACACATGTATCTGAGTTTCCTATCAATACAATTATAGCATGGATAATAAACGATTATCATGAACAAGGAAATATAATAATAACCAATTTATTATTGCCTCTAGGGCATATTTCCAACAGTCTCCCACTTGCACTAGAGTCAATAATCTAGTTCACATCGCCATGTGATTAACACTCACAGGTCACATCGCCATGTAACCAACATCCAAAGAGTTTACTAGAGTCAATAATCTAGTTCACATCACTATGTGATTAACACTCAATGAGTTCTGGTTTGATCATGTTGCTTGTGAGAGAGGTTTTAGTCAACGGGTCTGAACCTTTCAGATCCGTGTGTGCTTTACAAATCTCTATGTCATCTCCTAGATGTAGCTACCACGTTCTATTTGGAGCTATTCCAAATAACTGTTCTACTTGGAGCTATTCTAAATTGTTGCTCCATTATACGTATCCGGTATCTCTACTCAGAGCTATCCGGATAGGTGTTAAGCTTGCATCGACGTAACCCTTTATGACGAACTCTTTTACCACCTCCATAATCGAGAAAATTCCTTAGTCCACTAGTTACTAAGGATAACTTTGACCGCTGTCCTGTGATCCATTCTTGGATCACTCTTGTACCCCTTGACTGACTCATGGCAAGGCACACTTCAGGTGCGGTACACAGCATAGCATACTGTAGAGCCTACGTCTTAAGCATAGGGGACGACCTTCGTCCTTTCTCTCTATTCTGCCATGGTCGAGCTTTAAGTCTTAACTTCATACCTTACAACTCAGGCAAGAACTCCTTCTTTGACTGATCCATCTTGAACACCTTCAAGATCATGTCAAGGTATGTGCTCATTTGAAAGTACCATTAAGCGTTTTGATCTATCCTTATAGATCTTGATGCTCAATGTTCAAGTAGCTTAATCCAGGCTTTCCATTGAAAAACACTTTCCAAATAACCCTATATGCTTTCCAGAAATTCTACGTCATTTCTGATCAACAATATGTCAACAACATATATTCATCAGAAATTCTATAGTGCTCCCACTCACTTCTTTGGAAATACAAGTTTCTCATAAACTTTGTATACACCCAAAATCTTTGATCATCTCATCAAAGCATACATTCCAACTCCGAGATGCTTACTCCAGTCCTTAGAAGGATTGCTGGAGCTTTGCATACTTATAGCATCTTTCAGGATTGACAAAACCTTCCGGTTGTATCACATACAACCTTTCCTCAAGAAAATCGTCGAGGAAACAATGTTTTGACATCCTATCTGCAAGATTTCATAAATAATGTGAGTAATCGCTAATTAAATTCCCCAACAGACTCTTTAGCATCGCTTACGAGTGAGGAAGTCTCATCCGTAGTCAACTCTTGAACTTGTCGGAAAACATCCTTAACGACAAGTCGAGCTTTCTTAATGGTGATACTTACCATCATTTTCCATCTTCCTTTTAAAATCCATATGTACTCAACAGCTTTACGACCATCAAGTAGTTCTTCCAAAGTCTACACTTTGTTTTCATACATGGATCCTCTCTCGGATTTTATGGCCTCGAGCTATTTATCGGAATCCAGGCCCACCATCGCTTCTCCATAGCTCGTAGGTTCATTGTTGTCTAGCAACATGACTTATAAGACAGGATTATGAACCACTCTGAAGTAGTACGCATCCTTGTCATCCCACGAGGTTTGGTAGTGACTTGATCCGAAGTCTCATGATCAATATCATAAGCTTCCACTTCAATTGGTGTGGGTGCCACAGGAACAACTTCCTGTGCCCTGCCACACACTAGTTGAAGAGACGGTTCAATAACCTCATCAAGTCTCCACCATCCTCCCACTCAATTCTTTCGAGAGAAACTTTTCCTCGAGAAAGGACCCGATTCTAGAAACAATCCCTTATTGCTTTCGGATCTGAGACAGGAGGTATACCCAACTGTTTTGGGTGTCCTATGAAGATGCATTTATCCGCTTTGGGTTCGAGCTTATCAGCCTGAAACTTTTTCACATAAGCGTCGCAGCCCCAAACTTTTAAGAAATGACAGCTTAGGTTTCTCTAAACCATAGTTCATACGGTGTCATCTCATCGGAATTACGTGGTGCCCTATTTAAAGTGAATGTGGTTGTCTTTAATGCCTAACCCATAAACTATCGTGGTAATTCGATAAGAGACATCATGGTATGCATCATATCCAATAGGGTGCAGTTATGATGTTCGGACACACCATCACACTATGGTGTTCCAGGCTGTATTAGTTGTGAAACAATTTCCACAATGTCTTAATTCTGCCAAACTCGTAATTCAGATATTCATCTCTATGATCATATCATAGATATTTTATCCTCTTGTCACGACGATCTTTCAACTTCACCCTGAAATTACTTGAACCTTTCAATAATTCAGACTCGTGATTCATCAAGTAAATATACTCAACATCTACTCAAATCATCTGTGAAGTAAGAACATAACGATATCCACTACATGCCTCAGCACTCATTGGATTGCACACATCAAAATGTATTACTTCCAACAAGTTGCTTTCCAGTTCTATTTTACTGAAAAACGGGGCTTTCAAGTCATCTTGCCCATGTGGTATGATTTGCATGTCTTCAAGTGATTCAAAATCAAGTGAGTCCAAACGGTCCATTTTGCCATGGAGTTTCTTCATGGTATACACCAATAGACATGGTCTCAAACCTTTCAAAATGAGTGAGTCCAAAGATCCATCAACATGGAGCTTCTTCATGCGTTTTTATACCGATATGACTTACGTGTGGCAGTTGCCACAAGTAGGTGGTACTATCATTACTATCTTTTGGCATGGACATTGTGTATCACTACGGTCGAGATTCAATAAACATTCATTTTAGGTGCAAGACCATGAAGTATTATTCAAATAAACAAAGTAGCCATTATTCTCTTTAAATGAATAACCGTATTGCGATAGACATAATCCAATCATGTCTATGCTCAACACCAATCTCGATGGTAGAAGGAGCGTACGATATTTGATTATATCAACATTGGAAACACTTCCAACACATATCATCAGCTCACCTTTAGCTAGTCTCCGTTTATTCCGTAGCTTTTATTTCGAGTTACTAACACTTAGCAACCGAACCGGTATCTAATACCCTGGTGCTACTAGGAGTACTAGTAAAGTACACATCAACACAATGTATATCCAATATACTTCTATCGACCTTGCCAGCCTTCTCATCTACCAAGTATCTAGGGTAATTCTGCTCCAGTGGTTTGTTCCCCTTATTACAGAAGCACTTAGTCTCGGGTTTGGGTTCAACCTTGGGTTTCTTCACTAGAGCAGCAGCTGAATTGCCGTTTCATGAAGTATCCCTTTGTTCCCTTGCCCTTCTTGAAACTAGTGGTTTCACCAACCATCAACAATTGATGCTCCTTCTTGATTTCTACTTTCGCGGTGTCAAACATCGCGAATATCTCAAGGATCATCATATATGTCCCCGATACATATATATTCATCACGAAGCTCTAGCAGCTTGGTGGTAATGACTTCGGAGAAACATCACTATCTCATCTGGAAGATCAACTCCCACTTGATTCAAATGATTGTTGTACTCAGACAATCTGAGCACAAGCTCAACAATTGAGCTTTTCTCCCTTAGTTTGTAGGCTAAGAAAATCGTCGGAGGTCTTATACCTCTTGACGTGGGCACGAGCCTGAAATTCCAATTTCAGCCCTCGAAACATCTCATATGTTTCGCGACGTTTCAAAACGTCTTCGGTGCCTCAACTCTAAACCGTTTAACTGAACTATCACGTAGTTATCAAAACGTGTATGTCAGATGTTCGCAACATCCACAGACGACGTTCGAGGTTCAGCACACTGAGCGGTGCATTAAGGACATAAGCCTTCTATGAAGCAATGAGGACAATCCTCAGTTTACGGACCTAGTCCGCATAATTGCTACTATCAACTTTCAACTAAATTTTCTCTAGGAACATATCTAAACAGTAGAACTAGAAAGCGTGAGCTACGACATAATTTGCGAAGACCTTTTGACTATGTTCAGGATAATTAAGTTCATCTTATGAACTCCCACTCAGATAGACATCCCTCTAGTCATCTAAGTGATTACATGATCCGAGTCAACTAGGCCGTGTCCGATCATCACGTGAGACGGACTAGTCAACATCGGTGAACATCTTCATGTTGATCGTATCTACCATACGACTCATGCTCGACCTTTCGGTCTTCTGTGTTCCGAGGCCATGTCTGTACATGCTAGGCTCGTCAAGTTAACCCTAAGTGTTTTGCATGTGTAAAACTGTCTTACACCCGTTGTATGTGAACGTAAGGATCTATCACACCCGATCATCACGTGGTGCTTCGAAACGACGAACTTTAGCAACGGTGCACAGTTAGGGGAGAACACATTCTTGAAATTGTAATGAGGGATCATCTTATTTACTACCGTCGTTCTAAGCAAATAAGATGTATAAACATGATAAACATCACATGCAATCAAATAAGTGACATGATATGGCCAATATCATATAGCTCCTTTGATCTCCATCTTGGGGCTCCATGATCATCGTTGTCACCGTGACACCATGATCTCCATCATCATGATCTCCATCATCGTGTCTTCTTGAAGTTGTCTCGTCATCTATTACTTCTACTACTATGGCTAACGCTTTAGCAATAAAGTAAAGTAATTACATGACGTTTATGTTGACACACAGGTCATAAATAAATTAAGACAACTCCTATGGCTCCTGCCGGTTGTCATACTCATCGCACATGCAAGTCGTGATTCCTATTACAAGAACATGATCAATCTCATACATCACATATATCATTCATCACATCCTTTTGGCCATATCACATCACATAGCATACCCTGCAAAAACAAGTTAGACGTCCTCTAATTGTTGTTGCATGTTTTACGTGGCTGCTAGGTTTCTACAAGAACGTTTCTTACCTACGCCAAAACCACAACGTGATATGCCAATTTCTATTTACCCTTCATAAGGACCCTTTTCATCGAATCCGATCCGACTAAAGTGGGAGAGACAGACACCCGCTAGCCACCTTATGCAACTAGTGCATGTCAGTCGGTGGAACCTGTCTCACGTAAGCGTACGTGTAAGGTCGGTCCGGGCCGCTTCATCCCACGATGCCGCCGAATCAAGATAAGACTAGTAACGGCAAGTAAATTGACAAAATCGACGCCCACAACAACTTGTGTTCTACTCGTGCATAGAAACTACGCATAGACCTAGCTCATGATGCCACTGTTGGGGATCGTAGCAGAAATTTATTATCACTTA
>NC_053023.1:391502073-391517990 GCF_003073215.2 Triticum urartu | reverse complement strand
CGTAGTAATACACATGTTCACGCCAAAAGATGTAGATAGTACCACTTTCTTGTGGCACTGCCGCTTAGGTCATATTGGCGTAAGATGCATGAAGAAACTCATGGTCGATGGATGTTTGGAGTCACTTGATTTTGAATCGCTTGACACATGCGAGCCATGCCTCATAGAAGGATGACTAAGACCCTGTTTTCAGGTAAAATAAAACGGAGCAAGTGACTAGTTGGAAATCATACATGCTGATGCATGTGATCCAATGAGAATTGAAGCGTGCGGTGGATAACGCTATTTTCTCATCTTCACTGACGATTTGAGTAGATATCAGGTATATTTACTTAATGAAGCACAAGTCTGAACGTTTGAAAAGTTCAAGCGATTTCAGAGTGAAGTTAAGAACCATCATAACAAGAAGATCAAATTCCTACGATCTGATCGATGAGAATTTCTGAGTTATGAGTTTGGCAATCACTTAAGACATTGTGGAATTGTTTCACAGTTGAAGCCACCTGGAACACCACTGGGTTATGGTGTGTCCGAACGTCGTAATCGAACCTTATGAGATATGGTGCGATCTATGCTATCTCTTACCGATCTACCATTTCATTTTGAGTTTATGCGTTAGAGACAGCTGCATTCACTTTAGATAGGACACCATCTAAGTCCGTTGAGATGACGTCGTGTGGACATTGCTTTGGCAAGAAACCAAAGTTGTCGTTTCTTAATGTTTGGGGCTGCGATGCTTAAGGCTTCAGCCGGAGAATCTCGAACCCAAAGTGGACAAACACATCTTCATAGGATACCCAAGGGTGACAGCTGGGTACACCTTCTATCTTAGATCTGAGGGCAAATTGTTTGTCGCTAAGAACGGGTCCTTTCTCGAGAAGGAGTTTCTCTCGAAAGAATTGAGTGGGAGGAAGATAGAACTTGATGAGGTTGTCGAACCTTTACTTCAACCAGAGAGTGATGCAACACAGAAAGATGTTTTCTGTGGCGCCTACGTCTGTTGAAGAGGAAGTTAATGATAGTGATCATGAAGCTTCGGATCAAGTTGCTATCGAACCTCGTAGGTCGACAAGGATATGTACACTCCTGAGTGGTACGGTAATCATGTCTTAGATATCATGTTGTTAGACAACAATGAACCTAGGAGCTTGAATCGCCTGATTCCGATAAACGAGCGAAAAGTTAAACTAAAACGAAAATCGGATCAGGAATCGCGATCAGAAAAATCGCATTTAATCCGAGAAAAAGAAAAACGACGAACGCCGAATTTTTTTTCTCTTTTTTTTCGGCACGAAAACGAGGCGCGACGAACCTCGGGCGGCGGGATCGTCGGCGGGCGGCGGCGGCGCGCAGCGGATCGAGGCGGGGCTGATGGGCTGGGGCGGCGCTATTTAAAGGCTGCCCCGGGCGGTGTCCCGCTCGGGTACGGCCCGAAGTCGGTTCGTTTTTCACGGGCTTCTAAAATCAAGCCGCACAAGGTGAACATTTATTTGGGCCCTAAATGCAATTTTGAAAACACATTTTTTCCTAAATTCAAATAAAACACCGAAAAACTCCGAAATAAAATCTTATTTGATTTTTATTAAATCCTCAATATTTCTTTATTTTGGGAAAGTCATTTTATTCCCTCTCTCATATTTTTGTAATAGAAATAATTGATGATAAAATAAATAAAATCAAATGATCCTATTCTCAAAATTTGAGAGAAACTCAAATATGAAAATAACGAAATCCCCAACTCTCTCCATGGGTCATTGAGTTGCGTAGAATTTCTAGGATCAACCAAAATGCAAAAAAATATGATATGCATGATGATCTAATGTATAACATTCCAAATTGAAAATTTGGGATGTTACAAACCTACCCCCCTTAAGATGAATCTCGCCCTCGAGATTCGGGTTGGCTAGAAAATAGGTGAGGGTGGTCTTTGAGCAAATCTTCCTCTCGCTCCCAGGTGGCTTCATCCTCCGTGTGGTGGCTCCACTGAACTTTGCAAAACTTGATAACCTTGCTGCGAGTAACTCGGCTGGCAAACTCGAGGATCTTAATTGGTTTCTCCTCGTAGGTCAAATCGTTATCCAACTGAATAGTTTCCAGGCACTGTGTCTCTCAACGGTATGTCAGCCATCTCCGCGTGACATTTCTTTAACTGAGAAACGTGGAACACATCATGAACTCCTGACAATCCTTCGGGCAATTCCAACTTGTAGGCCACTTCTCCCATACGCTCCAAAACTCGATATGGTCCTACAAATCGTGGTGCTAACTTCCCTTTAACTCCAAAACGCTTTGTTCCCCGAAGTGGAGATACTCGAAGATAAGCTCTGTCTCCGACTTCGTAAACTGTCTCCTTGCGTTTAGAATCTGCATAACTCTTCTGTCTGGACTGGGCTACCTTGAGCCTATCGCGAATCAACTTCACCTTCTGTTCAGACTCTTTAATCAAGTCAGGTCCAAACAACTGGCGGTCTCCAACTTCGTCCCATGACAACGGTGTCCTGCACCTCCTTCCGTACAAAGCTTCGAAAGGGGCCATCTTCAAACTGGTTTGGTAACTGTTGTTGTAAGAGAACTCTGCATATGGCAAATTATCGTCCCAACTAGATCCATAATCTAGCGCACAAGCTCTCAGCATATCCTCCAAAATCTGATTGACTCTCTCGGTCTGTCCATCTGTCTGTGGATGAAAAGCTGTACTGAATTCTAGCCTGGTACCCAAAGTTTCGTGCAACTGCTTCCAGAACTTTGAGGTAAACTGGGTTCCTCTATCTGATACGATACTCCTTGGAACTCCATGCAAACATACGATCCTGGTCATGTATATCTTTGCCAACTTAGCACTGGTGTAAGTGGTCTTTACCGGGATGAAATGAGCTACTTTCGTCAATCGATCAACTACAACCCAAATCGAGTCATAGCCTGAACGAGTCCTGGGCAATCCCGTGATAAAATCCATGCCTAGCTTATCCCACTTCCATTCGGTATCGGCAATGGTTGTAACAATCCTGCTGGCTTCTGATGCTCTGCCTTTACTCTCTGGCATATATCACAAACTGCTACATACTCCGCAATATTCTTCTTCATTCCGGTCCACCAGAAAATATCCTTCAAATCCAGATACATCTTGGTATTTCCTGGGTGAATTGAATACGGTGAGTCGTGTGCCTCTTGCAAAATCAACTTCCTGATCTCCGGATCATTGGGGACATAAATGCGGTCTTCAAACCATAGGGTGTCGTGCTCATCCTCACGGAATCCTTTAGCTTTTCCTTTGCTCAGTTTCTCCTTTATAGCGGCAATCTCTTTGTCAGCTTTCTGAGCTTCCCTGATTTTATCCATCAAGGTTGACTGAATCTCCAATGCTGCTACATAGCCTCTCGGAACTATTTCCAAACATAGTTCACGAAGATTTTTGGCTAACTCCCTTGGTATTCCTCCCGTCATTAATGTATTGACATGGCTCTTGCGACTTAATGCGTCAGCTACTACATTAGCCTTTCCGGGGTGATAATGCAATTTCATTCATAATCCTTGATAAGCTCCAACCATCTCCTTTGTCTGAGATTTAACTCCTTCTGTGTGAAAATGTACTTCAAACTCTTATGATCCGTGTACACCTCACAATGGTTTCCAATGAGAAAATGTCTCCATGTTTTCAAAGCATGCACTACGGCTGCTAACTCCAAATCATGCGTAGCATAATTCAACTCATGAGGCTTCAGTTTGTCTTGAGGCATATGAAACAACTCTCCCTTCCTGCATAAGCACTGCTCCAAGTCCTCGACGTGAAGCGTCGCAATACACCTCATAATCCTGGTCTGTCTGGCAAAATCAACACTGGTGAGGTAACCAAACGTTTCTTCAACTCTGGAAACTAGCCTCACATTCCTCTGTCCATATGAACTTGGTATCTTCTTTAAACTCCGTCATAGGCTTCGCAATCTTTGAGAAATTCTCAATAAATCTCCGGTAGTATCCTGCGAGTCCAAGAAAACTCCGGATCTCTCCAACTGTTGTTGGGGCTTCCCACTTGGTCACGGTTTCAACTTTAGCGGGATCTACTGCTATACCTTCTCCAGATATAACATGTCCGAGGAATCCTACTTCCTTCAACCAAAACTCACATTTGCTGAACTTGGCATATAATTGATGTTCTCTGAGCTTTCCAAGTACCAAACGCAAATGCTCCTTATGTTCCTCTTCATTCTTCGAATAAACCAGGATATCATCAATGAACACTACGACGAACTTATCCAAAAACTCCATAAACACTTTGTTCATCATGTTCATAAAATAGGCAGGTGCGTTAGTCAGACCAAATGACATAACGGTATACTCGTACAGCCCATACCTGGTGGTAAAAGCTGTCTTCGGAATATCCTGTTCTCGAATCTTCAACTGGTGGTATCCTGATCGCAGATCGATCTTGGAAAATACCTTAGCTCCTTGCAATCGATCAAACAGATCGTTGATCATTGGTAGTGGGTACTTGTTCTTGATCGTTACTTCATTCAATCCTCGATAATCAACAACCATCCTTAACGATCCATCCTTCTTCTCCACTAGAAGTACTGGCGATCCCCAAGGTGAAGAACTTGGGCGAATATATCCCTTTATCCAGTAACTCCTTAATCTGCTTCTTAATTTCCACCAAATCCTTTGGCATCCTATATGGTCTCTTTGATATTGGCCCTGTGCCTGGCAATAGCTCAATCAAAAACTCAATATCTCTATCCGGTGGCATGCCTGGCAACTCTCTGGAAATACATCAGGGAAATCCCTTACCACTGGTACTTCCTCCTGCACAACTCCTGTTAAGCAATTTACTTGAGTCCTCTTTGGCACATGTGGATACATACTTGATCCTTCTCCCTTCTGGGGTGGTAAGCAAAATTGACTTACTAGCACATTCAATATTCCCTTCATACTTTGATAACCAATCCATGCCTAATATCACATCCAATCCTTGAGATTCCAATACTATTAGGTCTGAGGGAAAAACATAGTTACCAATCCTTAATGGTAACCGATCACACCATAGACTAGCCACATACTCTGCTCCGGGCGAGGTTACTAACATGGGTGACCTAAGGGCTTGGGTTGGTAGGTTATACTTATCCACAAATCCCCTTGAGATGTATGAATGCGATGCGCCAGTATCAAAAAGAACGAGTGCAGTAAATGACTTAACCAAAAACTTACCTATTACTGCATCGGGCTGAGCTTCAACCTCCTCCACGCTAACGTGGTTCACCTGTCCCCTGTTAAAAGGGTTCGGCTTCTTCCCAGAACTTCCATTGCTATTTCCATTTTGCAATTCAGGACATTCATTTGCATAATGTCCTGTCTTCGAACACTTAAAGCAAGTGACTTGGCTCAAGTCCTTCTTGGCTGGGGTTGAGGGGTTGGTGCGATTCTGGCCGTTGCTTCCTCCATTGCCATTACCATTCTTGGTGCCATTGTGATTGTGCGAGCTACCTCCTCCATGGGTATGCTGAAAATGTCCTCCCGGTCTAGGGGTAAAACGTGGCTTCTGCTGAGCTCCTGAATTGTACTTTCCTTGTCCATACTTCCTCTTGCGATTCTCAATTTGTGTTGCTTCCCTTCAATCATAAGAGCATGATCTACCAACTCCTGGTAGTTGTTGAAGGTTGCTACCATCAACTGCATTGTCAACTCATCATTCAGTCCTTCCAGAAACTTCTCCTGCTTAGCTGCATCCGTAGCGACGTCATCTGGGGCATAACGTGCTAACTTACTAAAGTCCTCCACATACTGGCCAACTTGTCTCCTCCTTGGCGCAAGTTGCGAAACTCACGCTTCTTCATGGCCATAGCTCCTGCTGAAACATGGGCAGTACGAAAAGCCTGCTGAAACTGGTCCCATGTGGACAGTGTCTACAGGGAAAGTGGCTGTGAAATTCTCCCACCATGATGCTGCGGGTCCTTCTAGCTGATGTGCGGCAAACTTCACCTTCTCCGCATCTGTGCATCCTGCTGGTCAACTCCCTATGTCTTGCGGAGCCAATCATCTGCTACTATCGGCTCGTGCTACTGAAAACACCGGCGATTCAGCCTAAGAAAACGGGCTAAGTGGTCAACAGTGGTGGTGGTGTGGTGTTGTTGGTTCCCCTGATTCTGATTCTGGACTAGCAACTACATCAATGTGTTCTGCTGCTGGATCAACTGGGTGAGCTCCGGTGGAAAGGCAAATCCGGGGTCACGTCTCGGAGGCATCTGAGGGTTTAGAAAAGATGAGATATAAGAATAGAGGGGGTCTAAAGAGAAAACACTACCCATATGCACATGAGGCAAAAGCAAACAATTCACTTCAATCAATCAACAAGGGCATAAAATCGATCTATCTATCGCAAAAAGTGCTCGGACTACCTATTTACATGGTGGACTACTACTACTTGATGAGGTGGTCTACTAGAAATATTCTTACGGTCGTTGACTCCATGATATCTGCTCCAGCTTCATCAACATAGTCATCATCGCTACTATCTGCTTCCGTCGGTGCCGTCGATGATGATGTAGTCTTCCGGGCTAATTTCTTCGTCTTCATCTACTGGCGTAGGGTCTCCCATAAATATTCCAATCTTCTTGATCAGGTCGTCATTCTTCTCCACCAATACTTCAATTTCCTCTTCATAATCTTCACGTGTAGCCTTGAGTTCTTCCTCCAGTTCCTTGATTCCAGTCTTAGCCTTCTTCAGATCTATCATGTCGGCGCACATCTGGTTCTCCTGTCGTCGAATGTGCTGATTTAGCTCCTGGATAAAAGCTGCGATTGATCTATCCTTCCTGGTGCTGATCATCTCCCAGTGTTCATCTTGGCGCCCACAAATCTGGTAGATAGTATCCTTGAGATCCTTGCGTAGACTTCTCCAATGCGTCCCATGGATGTGAGCTGCCATGCTCTTTCCTAGACGCCAAGTTGGTGCATCAAAAGAAAACTCTATGGGCTCAGTGAATGGCATGAACGTCCTTCCTGGAACTTGGACTTGAATCATCCAGCGCTCTTCTTCAGGTAAAGTGGCGTTGTAGGTTCCCGTGAAGCTTGGTACTCCTATGTTCAGGTATCTAGTGACTTCCTTCAAGTGATTGTCCAAAGGGTGTATCTTCATCCGGTTGTGTGAACTTGTTCCTTGCATCCGCCATCCTTAAAGAGTAGAAAAGATGAGAGGTCAGAAGAGAAGAGAGTGAATAGTGATCTAGGTCTTGTGCTTAGTGTCGTGTCCTACAGTCAGCGTGTGCTCTGAATACCATCTCTGTAGCGACCAGACCTCAAACAGTCTGATCTCTGTGCTCCGGTGTCATCCCTGGATCAGTAATGCTGACACCACACAGTACTCGGAAGATTTATAATAGAGTAGCAATCACACACTTATTACATCGAGTGTCTCAAAAGAGAACTTATTACAATAAGTATGGCTTAAGGCCATCTAAAAATGATAACAGCGGAAGGCTTGAAAGATAAGTGAGTCCATCAACTCCAACGGCATCACTAAGTATAGGACCACGACCTAAAACTCCTTAATCGTCGTCTGAAAAGTCTGCAACATTAACGTTGCAGCCCGAAACGGGTCAGCACATGGAATATGCTGGCAAGTAACACATAGAGAGTAATGGAATGAAACAGCTATACTATATGCATATTTGGCTGGTGGAAAGCTTATGGTTACAGTTTTGCGTAAAGCCAATTTTTCCCTACTTCAAAGGAATAAAATTTAATTACTATCATGGTGGTTGTTAAACATTGAGAATGGTTGACAGCATTCTCAATCCCAATTAAGCATCATCATTAAACATAACCCAACAAAATTAATTTAGAGTAACATGTTGAGATTCACATGATAATCCAAGTACTAGATACTCAAGATGTCCATAACCGGGACACGGCTAACCATGATTAGTTTATTACACTCTGCAGAGGTTTGCGCACTTTTCCCCACAAGACTCGGTCGCCTCCGTTTGGTTTCTCGCACTACATGGTGTTTGAGAAGACGGATGACCGAGACATAGTATTTCAGAAGCGCTAGCACCTTACGATCGGGTAGACCGTACCACCTACATCCCCTACATCTGCTAGTCTGCTATAAATCATGCAATGTGTGAGGATTGATCTAATGCAATAAAACTGGGTAGTAGAAAAGGTATGATCAAAGTGTTACTTGCCTTGCTGATGATCCGTGAAACCTAACGATTCGAAGTAACAGGCGGTGCACTCCGGGTATTCTATCGCAGACAAACAAACAAGCATCCAATAAGTACTCATCTAATGCACAGGTAAAACTCAAATAAGAGATCTAACTAGAAGGTTCAACTTAAGAACTCCGGTTGGCAAAAAGAATCAAATCGAACGAAGCAACGAAAGACAAACGGTGAAAGAAAACAACTTCATTCTACTAATATGGATCTAGGACAAATTTTACAGTAGCAAAAACTTGTTTAAGTTGGTTAAATGGATAGAGGGTTTCGAGACAAATCCCTAGGCGCTTGAATCGCCTGATTCTGATAAACGAGCGAAAGGTTAAACTAAAACGAAAATCGAATGAGGAATCGCGATCAGAAAAATCGCGGATTTAATCCGAGAAAAAAGAAAAACGATGAATGCCGACTTTTTTTCGGCACGGAAAACAAGGCGCGACGAACCTCGGGCGGCGGGATTGTCGGCGACGGCGGTGGCTCCGGTGGCGCGCGCGGATCGAGGCGGGGCTGATGGGCTGGGGCGGCTCGGGCGGCGCTATTTAAAGGCTGCCCCGCGCGGTGTCCCGCTCGGGTACAGCCCGAAGTCGGTTTGTTTTTTTTATTATATTCCGCTCGGAAGAAAAATAAAAAGAAATACTAAATGGACTCCAAAAATTCCAAAATAAATTTTCACGGGCTTCTAAAATCAAGCCGCACAAGGTGAACATTTATTTGGGCCCTAAATGCAATTTTGAAAAACGCACATTTTTCCTAAATTCAAATAAAACACCGAAAAACTCCGAAATAAAATCTTATTTGATTTTTTTATTAAATCCTCAATATTTCTTTATTTTGGGATAGTCATTTTATTCCCTCTCTCATATTTTTGTAATAGAAATAATTGATGATAAAATAAATAAAATCAAATGATCCTATTCTCAAAATTTGAGAGAACTCAAATATGAAAATAACGAAATCCCCAACTCTCTCCGTGGGTCATTGAGTTGCGTAGAATTTCTAGGATCAACCAAAATGCAAAATAAAATATGATATGCATGATGATCTAATGTATAACATTCCAAATTGAAAATTTGGGATGTTACATACGTCTCCAACGTATCTATAATTTTTGATTGATCCATGCTATATTATCTACTGTTTTGGACATTATTAGGCTTTATTATCCATTTTTATATTATTTTTGGGACTAACCTATTAACCGGAGGCCTAGCCCAGAATTGTTGTTTTTGCCTGTTTTAGGGTTTCGAAAAAAAGGAATATCAAACGGAGTACAAACGGAATGAAACCTTCGGGAACGTTCAGAACAATGACCAACCTACTAAAGTTTGTGGGAACATGATTTTTCAACGATAGACGAATTACCTATGTGATGTAGATCATGGACACATATACAGATCAAAGATATCAGAAAAGAGTGTATGACCGAACTCTATTCCAAATATAGGCTTGTACTTAATGAGTTTTAATCTGCAAGGAGATCGAGTCCCACGTGATCACTTAACTGTCAACAAATCATACGTCTACTAGCTAAAAAATCCATTGGGTACACTGCTCTTACATTTAACACTTATTATTCGACTCAAGTCATCACCGCTAGTGCTATCATAATCCGACCTCACTCCCTATCCATTCCTAGCTAAGAGAACATGCCATCCTTATATTACCGACAGTGCCGCATAAACCCACTAACATATCTCGATACCCGAGTAGCTCAACAACCTCAAATCAGTACAACCGCTTTCGCAAACTTTCTATACTCCACGAGCAAGTATACCCCATTCTAATGAAGGGCCTGCTTCCGATGAAGCCTAGTGCCGCCCATGCATCCCGTCTTAGTAATAGGCATTAAACGTATACTCCCCTGGTCCATCATACTCTGGGATCCACTGTGGAGGGAGAATTCTTATCTATCAACACCTAGTTAGCCCCGCTTCTTTCGACAACACGCTGTGCAGTGATCTTACCTCCTAGTAGCCTCAGTCCATATAGTCTAAGATAGTCTAGTGCTCCGAATCTTTCGGACCGTCCATTTTTTCGGCCGTTCACATAATTTCAATTAAACTTTCCGTAACACACATCGGCCACTAAAGATTCAATTTGTCGAGCAATAGACTAAGCGACGGAGGGCTTTGAGCAGTATGATCTACACCCTATAGATCGACAACTGAAGCGATATCTCTGGTAAGCTAACCATTGACATGTCACCTTTAGTCTCGATCCACTGAGGCACAACTGTCATCGGAAGTCCCTGTTGAAGAACATCGTATAGTAATTAATATACTAAGCAATGAAAGTTTAGCTTCAAAAATAATGTATGCAAAAGATGCACTAATTAAGGACAAATAGTTAAAATCTTACCATCTTTCGATTATAGATGTGACCGTAGTTCAATACGATCACCATTGGTCGCACGTTTTGAGTACTAACATTTCTAAGTTCAGGAAAAAAAATTGTCTTGACAGTATTAAGATCCTCAAGCCATGAAACATAATGACTTATCTCCTCGCAGTTTAGTTGAGCCCCGGGGCAGTAGTAGGTCCTGTCATACAAGCGCCGGACATGTTTGCTTGAACCGAAATAAGCTGACAATACAAAATTAGTTGTCAACTATTTTTGAATAAACTGTATGAAAGACATAAACATATGCATGCATGGTTGACGAACAAATCTCCAAGCAATGGTAGAAATAATCGTATGCCAATCGACTCCCAGGGAAGTCTCCATAACTATCTACCAACTGCTACTATCCCGGAATCAAAAGTGGTGCACAACGCAGGCCCAGGCAAAAGATGAATAAGCTCCTTGCATCGAGGCACTTGCCAAACTTGCATTCAAAAGCGATTGTTATGTCCCATTAAAAAAAGGTTGTGACGTTGAAAATCATACCCTCTGACAGTGCCTCGTCTTCAAAAGTACCCTACTACTGTACCCCGCATGTGGCCATCTCGTACTAACTAAAGCCGATAAGCCACACGCCTATCAGACCAAAATATCTTGATTATCGACCGAGCGAGACGAATATATCGTGGCAAGGGAGGCACCGCACGCGGCGAAGAATATGTATCACAATAGTTGAAGAAATTCTATATACTATATGATATTTGAAAGTCCTACAACTGAGGGCAGGAAGTTGGATCTCTCATGTAACTCTGTACCACCGAGTAGTAATTAAACGGTTCAAGAGGGGTATTCCAAACTTCCAAGGTGAGCTCGATCCACGGTGGATTGCCACCCTAGCGCCCAATCTATCACAAAGGGAGCGCATTGTTCGAGATGCGCGACTAGGCCTCACCTACGGCCTTCGTCGGTCACGCCATTATGCTAGGCAAACTGATATATCTCTTCCCCAATCCTAGTTGGAATTTAGTCCAGATGTATCCTTTCCTTGTTTCGATAATTGTAGCTTATGAAACCTAAATGACTATAACAGAGAAGATGAGAGAATAAGTAGGCCAAAGGGGGCTAATTCCATTAACATCCCCTTCTCGATCTACTCAATATTCTTATATCCCTTAATATTCTCCGTCTACAATTACCTAATTGACCTATATATTTAAGGCTTTATCTAATTCAAAGCGGCGTGCCTAAGCATCTCCCACATCATAACAATCCATGAGTCAATAGCCCAAAAATCTAACTTACATAACTTCAACACAATATAAGACCAGCAAACCTCATTAAAAACATAAATATATGGACTCAATATCAATTCAAAGCTTCCCTGAGGATACGCTAATTTTTTTTTCACAAGATAAAAAACCTCCCATATTAAAGTATTACTGAACCCGTCAAGATCGCAGTACCATAAAAATCCCTATATCACATACGTTATATTAATTAGTCTCGAATTAGTAGCTATCTCCCTAAACCTGATCATATCCAAACTATATAGCTAGCTATAACTAGTTCCTCGACAATTATTCATTACCCTTAATCCATCGTTATGTGATCACTATAGTCTCAATCTCACCATTCGAGTAATCTACCCCTATCGATCATTATACACCTTAGTTCATGAATTATCACTCTATACTACAAGAGAAAGCACTCCGTATATAACAAATACCTTATATCAACACTTCAAATCTTTAGTGTGCTACATGACCAAATATAATCATAGCGTCAATCATTAACAGGACTCCATTAATACACAAATCACTATCCGATCATATATAATAACTATCCGTAAAGAATTAAAACAAAAGAAAAAAATTGTCTGAGGTTGTGAACGCTTATGTGATGAGTGCGTAGTGCTAGATCCCTATCAGTGCAGTGTTCTTAGAGGTTGGATAACGAAGTTGTTAATCAGACGACCCTGCCAGCCAGCGACCCCACCTGTCTCGTACTTACACCCGCGTCAATAAGCCAATAGCGGAACCTGGGATGCGTCATATTGCTTCTGACACGTATCCTGAGCCAGATCTTTATCGGTCAGACCGCCATAACAACGTGAGCGCTAGTCTGCCCTGTCCTGTCATCGGTATGTTTACTTTTGGCCCGATTGATCTAGAGTCTCTGTGGGCCCCATATGGGCCGGGCCGACGCGACGGACTTATTCTGCCCCAGGGACTAGCCCGAGATTCGATCGTCGGTATTCCCAATACCTAGTTCAATCTCGTTACCGGCAAGTCTCTTTACTCGTTCTGTAATACATCATCCCGCAACTAACTCATTAGTTGCAATGCTTGCAAGGCTTAAGTGATGTGCATTACCGAGAGGGCCCAGAGATACCTCTCTGACAATCGGAGTGACAAATCCTAATCTCGAAATACGCCAACCCAACATGTACCTTTGGAGACACCTGTAGAGCTCCTTTATAATCACCCTTTTACGTTGTGACGTTTGGTAGCACACAAAGTGTTCCTCCGGTAAACGGGAGTTGCATAATCTCATAGTTATAGGAACATGTATATGTCATGAAGAAAAGCAATAGCAACATACTAAACGATCGGGTGCTAAGCTAATGGAATGGGTCATGTCAATCAGATCATTCAACTAATGATGTGACCTCGTTAATCAAATAACAACTCTTTGTTCATGGTTAGGAAACATAACCATCTTTGATTAACGAGCTAGTCAAGTAGAGGCATACTAATGACACTCTGTTTGTCTATGTATTCACACATGTATTATGTTTCCGGTTAATACAATTCTAGCATGAATAATAAACATTTATAATGATACAAGGAAATAAATAATAACTTTATTATTGCCTCTAGGGCATATTTCCTTCAGTCTCCCACTTGCACTAGAGTCAATAATCTAGATTACACAGTAATGATTCTAACACCCATGGAGCCTTGGTGCTGATCATGTTTTGCTCATGGAAGAGGCTTAGTCAGGGTCTGCAACATTCAGATCCGTATGTATCTTGCAAATTTCTATGTCTCCCACCTGGACTAATCCCGGATGGAATTGAAGCGTCTCTTGATGTGCTTGGTTCTCTTTGTGAAATCTGGATTCCTTTGCCAAGGCAATTGCACCAGTATTGTCACAAAAGATTTTCATTGGACCGCTGAATGCACTAGGTATGACACCTAGATCGGATAATGAAACTCCTATAGCATCCAACATCTCTCTTGGCCAGCCAAGAGCGGGAAGAGTCGTTCCTCTAGCTTACGCCCGGTTGGTGGTGCCAAACCCCGAAGCAGCTATGTACTCCGCTCACGATGGAGATCCGCCACGACGCTTTTTATAACTGCACCAACTGACAGCGTTAGCCATACGAATGGTGGTTCTAATTTGTAAGTACCCCGGTATTCCGAGTCTGCAGATCTAAGAGTATATCGTCCGATCAAAAGGGCTCGAACACGCGTCTCCCAACTGCACCTACGAGATGACCGGTTACGCCATGCGACACTCCTCCGGTGTTTTTCCGGAAAAGCCCTTACCAAGGCTCCTAAACGGAAATGAAAACATATCCTTGAGTCCTTTTCCCGTCATATAGTGTCAAGGTAAATGACTCTTGAGCCGCTGTCCGACTGACTGACTCCATTCCTGGTCAATTACCTTCTCGACGTACCTCCCTGCATATAGCAGCTTGCTTCATTGGGCAAGGCACCAATCAGCCTAATTCTTAGGTGCTCACTACGCAGTTTCGAGCCTTGGCTTCGACCCTATCGGGCTGATAGCATATCATTTGCATACACTGCGCTATTAGTCTGCCAGTACGACGAACTAGTTCTTTCGCTCCCTTCTCCCCATACATAATTCTTTATCTAGCTGATGTTGTGTCTCTGGGGCATTATGATATTGTTCTCTCTTTATATTCATCTAACTTGCGATAACTTTTCACATCTAGTTTTGCTTTTAACCACAAGTACATTAATTTAATCCTCTTTCTTACTATTTGTTGAGTCGCAATGTATATTTTATCTTGTGCGTCAAATATAAGTTCTTTTACTTATGATATGTTTTAGTCTTCTTTGTCGTGAAACGTACTCTAATTATCTTCTATGAGCATCTGAATGTGCATATTTCGTGTAACAATTCTAAGTCTCAAATGACCGAATAAGAAATATACAAATGAATCCTATATACTAATGTAACATAGTCGGAAAGACATTTTCGAATCGCACGTCACCTTTGAGTCTATGCCTGCATACTGACACAAAAGAATCCGGCAAATAATTTAAAAAACTTGAAGTGCCTTTCATTTGAGCGAGATGAAATCTCAGTTATACCCTGAATACCCTATTATACCATCAAATATGATCCATCTTGCTCACTGCCTAGATGCTATCATCCCAGCTTTCTTGAATCTATCTCTAATCTTATGATGCTTATGGATTTCAATTGAAAAACTCTTATTCAAGTATCCCTTTATGCTATCCAGAAATTCTATATCATTTCCAATCAGTAATATGTCATCCACATATAATATCAGAAATGCTACAGAGCTCCCACTCACTTTCTTGTAAATACAGGCTTCTCCAAAAGTCTGTATAAAACCAAATGCTTTGATCACACTATCAAAGCGTTTATTCCAACTCCGAAGAGGCTTGCACCAGTCCATAAATGGATCACTGGAGCTTGCACACTTTGTTAGCTCCCTTTGGATTGACAAAACCTTCTGGTTGCATCATATACAACTCTTCTTCCAGAAATCCATTCAGGAATGCAGATTTGACATCCATCTGCCAAATTTCATAATCATAAAATGCGGCAATTGCTAACATGATTCGGACAGACTTAAGCATCGCTACGGGTGAGAAGGTCTCATCGTAGTCAATCCCTTGAACTTGCCGAAAACCTTTTGCGACAAGTCAAGCTTTGTAGACAGTAATATTACCGTCAGCGTCAGTCTTCTTCTTGAAGATCCATTTATTCTCAATTGCTTGCCGATCATCGGGCAAGTCAACCAAAGTCCATACTTTGTTCTCAGATTTCGTGGCTTCAAGCCACTTTACGGAATCTGGGCTCACCATCGCTTCTTCATAGTTCGTAGGTTCATCATGATCTAGTAGCATGACTTCCAGAACAGGATTACCGTACCACTCTGGCGCGGATCTTACTCTGGTTGATCTACGAGGTTCAGTAGTATCTTGTTCTGAAGTTTCATGATCATCATCATTAGCTTCCTCACTAACTGGTGTAGGTGTCACAGAAACAGTTTTCTGTGATGTACTACTTTCCAATAATGGAGCAGGTACAGTTACCTTGTCAAGTTCTACTTTCCTCCCACTCACTTCTTTCGAGAGTGAT
>NC_053023.1:391401395-391501073 GCF_003073215.2 Triticum urartu | reverse complement strand
AGTAGTAGGAGATTGATATGATAAAGATAGACCCGGGGGCCATAGGTTTCACTAGTGGCTTCTCTCGAGAACATAAGTATTCTATGGTGGGTGAACAAATTACTGTTGAGCAATTGACAGAATTGAGCATAGTTATGAGAATATCTAGGTATGATCATGTATATAGGCATCACGTCCGAGACAAGTAGACCGACTCCTGCCTGCATCTACTAATATTACTCCACTCATCGACCGCTATACAGCATGCATCTAGAGTTTTAAGTTAAAAAGAGAGTAACGCCTTAAGCAAGATGACATGATGTAGAGGGATAAACTCATGCAATATGATGAAAACCACATCTTGTTATCCTCGATGGCAAAAATACAATACGTGCCTTGCTGCCCCTACTGTCACTGGGAAAGGACACCGCAAGATTGAACCCAAAGCTAAGCACTTCTCCCATTGCAAGAAACATCAATCTAGTAGGCCAAACCAAACTGATAATTCGAATAGACTTGCAAAGATAACCAATCATACATAAAAGAATTCAAAGAAGATTCAAATATTATTCATAGATAGACTTGATCATAAACCCATAGTTCATCGGTCTCAACAAACACACCGCAAAAAGAAGATTACATCGAATAGTTCTCCACAAGAGAGGGGGAGAACATTGTATTGAGATCAAAAAAGAGAGAAGAAGCCATCTAGCTAATAAGTATGGACCCATAGGTCTGAGGTAAACTACTCACACTTCATCGGAGGGGCTATGGTGTTGATGTAGAAGCCCTCCGTGATCGATGCACCCTCCGGCGGAGCTCCGGAACAGGCCCCAAGATGGGATCTCATGAATACAGAAAGTTGCGGCGGTGGAATTAGGTTTTTGGCTCCGCCTCTGATCGTTTGGGGGTACGTAGGTATATATAGGAGGAAGGAGTACGTCGGTGGAGCAACAGGGGGCCCACAAGGGTGGAGGGCGTGCCCCCTACCTCGTGGCCTCCTCTTTTGTGTCTTGACGTAGGGTCCAAGTCTCCTGGGTCTTGTTCATTGAGAAAATCACATTCCCGAAGGTTTCATTCCGTTTGGACTCCGTTTGATATTCCTTTTCTTCAAAACCCTAAAACAGGCAAAAAATAGCAATTCTGGGATGGGCCTCCGGTTAATAGGTTAGTCCCAAAAATAATATAAAAGTGGATAATAAAGCCCAAAAAGTCCAAAACAGTAGATAATATAGCATGTAGCGATCAAAAATTATAGATACATTGGAGACGTATCAAGCATCCCAAAGCTTAATTCCTTCTCGTCCTCGAGTAGGTAAATGATAAAAGCAGAATTTTTGATGCGGAGTGCTACTTGGCATAATTTTAATGTAATTCTTCTTAATTGTGGTATGAATATTCGGATCCGAAAGATTCAAGACAAAAGTTCATATTGACATAGAAATAATAATACTTCATGCATACTAACAAAGCAATTATGTCTTCTCAAAATAACATGGCCAAAGAAAGTTCATCCCTACAAAATCATATACTTTAGTCATGCTCCTTTTTCGTCACACAAGAATGCTCTCATCATGCACAACCCCGATGACAAGCCAAGCAATTGTTTCATACTTTAGTAATCTCAAACCTATAAACTTTCACGCAATATATGAGCGCGAGCCATGGACATAGCACTATGTGTGGAATAGAAGGGGGGTTATCTGGAGAAGACAAAAAGGAGAAAGTCTCACATCAACGAGGCTAATCAATGGGCTATGGAGATGCCCACCGATTGATGTTGATGCAAGGAGTAGGGATCTCCATGCAACGGATGCACTAGAGCTATGAATGTATGAAAGCTCAACAAAAGAAACTAAGTGGGTGTGCATCCAACTTGCTTGCTCATGAAGACCTAGGGCACTTGAGGAGGCCCATTGTTGGAATATACAAGCCAAGTTCTATAATGAAAATTCCCAGTAGTATATGAAAGTGACAAAACAAGAGACTCTCTATCATGAAGATTATGGTGCTACTTTGAAGCACAAGTCTGGCAAAGGATAGTAACATTGTCCCTTCTCTCTTTTCTCTCATTTTTTTGGGCCTTCTCTTTTTTTATGGCCTTTCTCTTTTTTCTATATGGCCTTTCTCTTTTTTATGGCCTTTCTCCTCTTTTTTTATAATTCCTCACTTGGGACAATGCTCTAGAAAATGATGATCATCACACTTCTATTTATTTACAACTCAATGATTACAACTTGATACTAAAACAAAAGATGACTCTATATGAATGCCTTCGGCGGTGTACCGGGATATGTAATGGACCAAGAGTGACATGTATGAAAGAATTATGAACGGTGGCTTTGCCACAAATACTATGTCAACTACATGATCATGCTAAGCAATATGACAATAATGAATGTGTCATGATAAACGGAACGGTGGAAAGTTGCATGGCAATATATCTCGGAATGGCTATGGAAATGCCATAATAGGTAGGTATGGTGGCTGTTTTGAGGAAGATATAAGGAGGTTTATGTTTGAAAGAGCGTATCATATCACGGAGTTTGGATGCACCGGCGAAGTTTGCGCCAACTCTCAATGTGAGAAAGGGCAATGCACAGTACCGAAGAGGCTAGCAAGGATGGAACGGTGAGAGTGCGTATAATCCATGGACTCAACATTAGTCATAAAGAACTCACATACTTATTGCAAAAATCTACAAGTCATCAAAAACATCGGCACTACACGCATGCTCCTAGGGGGATAGATTGGTAGGAAAAGACCATCGCTCGTCCCCGACCGCCACTCATCAGGAGGACAATCAAATAACACCTCATGTTTAAAATTTGTTACATAACGTTTACCATACGTGCATGCTACGGGACTTGCAAACTTCAACACAAGCATTTCTCAATTTCACAACTACTCAACTAGCACGACTTTGATATTATTACCTCCATATCTCAAAACAGTCATCAAGCATCAAACTTTTCTTAGTATTCAAAACACTCATAAGAAAATTTTACTAATCTTGAATACCTAGAATATTAGGATTTTAAGAAAATTACCATGCTATTTAAGACTCTCAAAATAATCTAAGCGAAGCATGAGAGATCAATAGTTTCTATAAAAACAAATCCACCACCGTGCTCTAAAAGATATAACTGAAGTACTAGAGCAAAACTATGTAACTCAAAAGATATAAGCGAAGCACATAGAGTATTCTAGCAAATTCCAAATCATGTATGACTCTCTCAAAAGGTGTGTACAGCAAGGATGATTGTGGTAAACTAAAAAGTAAAGACTCAAATCATACAAGACGCTCCAAGCAAAACACATATCATGTGGCGAATAAAAATATAGCTCCAAGTAAAGTTACCGATAGAAGTAGACGAAAGAGGGGATGCCTTCCGGGGCATCCCCAAGCTTTGGCTTTTTCGTGTCCTTAGATTATCTTAGGGGTGTCATGCGCATCCCCAAGCTTAGGCTCTTACCACTCCTTGTTCCATAATCCATCAAATCTTTACCCAAAACTTGAAAACTTCACAACACAAAACTCAAAGTAGAAAATCTTGTGAGCTCCGTTAGCGAAAGAAAACAAAAGACCACTTCAAGGTACTGTAATGAACTCATTCTTTATTTATATTGGTGTTATACTTACTGTATTACAACTTCTCTATGGTTTATAAACTATTTTACTAGCCATAGATTCATCAAAATAAGCAAACAACACACAAAAAACGGAATCTGTCAAAAATAGAACAGTCTGTAGTAATATGTAGCTAGGGCAAGATATGGAACACCAAAAATTCTAAAATAAATTGATGGACGTGAGGAATTTATATATTAATCATCTGCGAAAAGAATTAACTAAATATAACTTTTCAAATAAAAATGGCAGTAGTTCTCGTGAGCGCTAAAGTTTCTGTTTTTTACAGCAAGTGTAACAAGACTTTCCCCAAGTCTTCCCAACAGTTCTACTTGGCACAAACACTAATTAAACACAAAAAACACAACCAAAACAAAGGATGTATAAATTATTTATTACTAAACAGGAGAAAAATCAAGGAATAAAAATAAAATTAGGTTGCCTCCCAACAAGCGCTATCGTTTAACGCCCCTAGCTAGGCATAACAAGCAAGGATAGATCTAGGTATTGCCATCTTTGGTTTTCGACTTTTTAGCGGAATCAAGCTCGAATCCGGGAGGTTCTTTACGTTTCCCTTCATATTCTGAATTTTTTAGATCTAACGAATCCAACCACTTATTACAAAGGGTAATCAACATATTCATGCGGTGAATATTTCCACTAATGTTCTTAAGAGGTTCAAGAGACTTCTGTAAAATTTTAGTAACTTCACATTTTTTTTCAAAAGCTTGTGTCTTTTCCTGAGTAGGATGAGGTCCCTTTTTTTGAGGTAGTGTTCCCACTATACCTTCTATAATTTCAAGCGCAATATGGGGACCGATTTCAATAAAATTGCCTTTGGCAACACAATCCAAGAGTTGTCTATGAGACATATTTAATCCAACATAAAAATTGCGAAGCAAAATTCTCAGGTTTATTTCAGAGGTACAATTATGATAAGACTCCATTATTCTCAACCAGGCATCTTTTAAATTTTCTCCTAGCCTTTGTTTGAAGTGAAAGATTTCGAACTCAGGGGACAACGGAGAAGATAAGGGACTAGCCATAACGACAAGCAAACAAACTAACACACAAGCAAACAAAAAACAACCGGGCAAAAAGAGGCAAATAGAGAAAGAGATGGAGGATAGAGAGAGAGAGAGGGTGAATAAAACGGCAAGGGTGCAGTGGGGGAGAGGAAAATGAGAGGCAAATGGCAAATAATGTAATGCGGGAGATAAGGGTATGTGATGGGTACTTGGTATGTTGACTTTTGTGTAGACCTCCCCGGCAACGGCGCGAGAAATCCTTCTTGCTACCTCTTGAGCACTGCGTTGGTTTTCCCCGAAGAGGAAGGGGTGATGCAGCAAAGTAGTGTAAGTATTTCCCTCGGTTTTTGAGAACCAAGGTATCAATCCAGTAGGAGGCTACACTCGAGTCCCTCGCACCTGCACAAAACAAATAAATCCTCGCAACCAACGCGATAAGGGGTTGTCAATCTCTACACGGCCACTTACGAGAGTGAGATCTGATAGATATGATAAGATAATATTTTTGGTATTTTTGTGATGAAGATGCAAAGTAAAATAAAGGCAAAGTAAAAAAGCAAAGGAAATAACTAAGTAGTAGGAGATTGATATGATAAAGATAGACCCGGGGGCCATAGGTTTCACTAGTGGCTTCTCTCGAGAGCATAAGTATTCTACGGTGGGTGAACAAATTACTGTTGAGCAATTGACAGAATTGAGCATAGTTATGAGAATATCTAGGTATGATCATGTATAGAGGCATCACGTCCGAGACAAGTAGACCGACTCCTGCCTGCATCTACTACTATTACTCCACTCATCGACTGCTATCCAGCATGCATCTAGAGTATTAAGTTAAAAACAGAGTAACGCCTTAAGCAAGATGACATAATGTAGAGGGATAAACTCATGCAATATGATGAAAACCCCATCTTGTTATCCTCGGTGGCAACAATACAATAAGTGCCTTGCTGCCCCTATTGTCACTAGGAAAGGACACCGCAAGATTGAACCCAAAGCTAAGCACTTCTCCCATTGCAAGAAAGATCAATCTAGTAGGCCAAACCAAACTGATAATTCAAAGAGACTTGCAAAGATAACCAATCATGCATAAAAAAATTTAGAGAAGATTCAAATATTGTTCATAGATAGACTTGATCATAAACCCACAATTCACCGGTCTCAACAAACACACCGCAAAAAGAAGATTACATCGAATAATTCTCCACAAGAGAGGGGGAGAACATTGTATTGAGATCCAAAAAGAGAGAAGAAGCCATCTAGCTAATAACTATGGACCCATAGGTCTGAGGTAAACTACTCACATTTCATCGGAGGGGCTATGGTGTTGATGTAGAAGTCCTCCGTGATCGATGCCCCCTCCGCCGGAGCTTCGGAACAGGCCCCAAAATGGGATCTCGTGGATACAGAAAGTTGCAGCGGTGGAATTAGGTTTTTGGCTCTGTCTCTGATCGTTTGGGGGTACGTAGGTATATATAGGAGGAAGGAGTACGTCGGTGGAGCAACAGGGGGCCCACGAGGGTGGAGGGCGCGCCTGGGGTGGTAGGCGTGCCCCCTACCTCGTGGCCTCCTGTTTTGTGTCTTGACGTAGGGTCCAAGTCTCCTAGGTCTTGTTCGTTGAGAAAATCACGTTCCCGAAGGTTTCATTCTGTTTGGACTCCGTTTGATATTCCTTTTCTTCGAAACCCTAAAACAGGCAAAAAACAACAATTCTGGGTTGGGCCTCCGGTTAATAGGTTAGTCCCAAAAATAATATAAAAGTGGATAATAAAGCCCAATAATGTCCAAAACAGTAGATAATATAGCATGGAGCAATCAAAAATTATAGATACGTTGGAGACGTATCAATACCCTGATGCGGTTGTTAGTTCAGAACCAAGGCAGCAACAGCAACAGCAACAACAACAACAACAACAACAACAACAACAACAACAACAACAACAACAACAACAACAACAACAACAACAACAACAACAACAACAACAACAACACCAGCAGCAGCAGCAGCAGCAACAGCAGCAGCAACAGCAACAGCAACAGCAGCAACAACAACAGCAACAGCAACAGCAACAACAACAGCAACAGCAGCAACAGCAACAACGACAGCAACAACAAGAGCAACAACAACAACAACAACAACAACAACAACAACAACAACAGCAACAACAACAACAACAACAACAACAACAACAACAACAACAACAACAACAACAACACCAACAACAGCAACAACAACAGCAGCAACAACAACAGCAACAACAACAGCAACAACAACAGCAACAACAGCAGCAGCAACAACAACAACAACAACAACAACAACAATAACAACAACAACAACCCACCACAACCAGTTGATAACTTAGCCCATTTTCTGAGGTTGCAACCGTCGGTGTTTTCCAGTAGCACTGAGCCCATAGTAGCAGATGATTGGCTCCGCAGGATTGGAAGGGAGTTAACCACTGCAGGATGTACCGATGCTGAGAAGGTGCGTTTTGCCTCACATCAGTTGGATGGACCAGCAGCCTCATGGTGGGAGAATTACACTGTCACCTACCCTATAGCCACTATTACATGGGACCAGTTTTAGCAAGCTTTCCGCACAGCCCATGTCTCAACTCGAGCTATGAGTATGAGGAAGCGTGAGTCTCGCAACTTATGCCAGGGGAACCATACTATGGCTCAGTACGCGGATGAGTTTAGCAAGTTATCTCGCTATGCCCCTAATGATGTGGCCACAGATGCCGCAAAGCAGGAGAAGTTTATGGAAGGGCAGAATGATGAGTTGAGCATGCAGTTGATGGTGGCAACATTCAACAACTCCCAGCAGTTGGTAGATGATGATCTTATGATTGAAGGGAAGCAGCAGCAGATTGAGAGCCGTAAGAGGAAGTATGGACAAGGAAGATATAATTCAGGAACTCAGCAGAAGCCTCGCCTAACCCCGAGCTCGGGAGGACTTGTTCATAACCATGGTGGCCACAACCACAATGGAGGAAGTACCCATAATCATACCGACCCAAGGAATGGGAATGGGAATGGAGCAAGCAACAATCATAACCGTTCCAATCCAGCCACACCCGCCAAGAGAGACCTAAGCCACGTTACATGTTTCAAGTGCGGGAAGACTGGACACTATGCCACGGAGTGCCCTGAAGTGAAGAATGGAAACAGTAATGGGAGCGCTGGGAAGAAGCCCAATCCATTCAACAAAGGACAAGTGAACCACGTTAATGTGGAGGAGGTTGAAGAGCAGCCAGACGCGGTTATTGGTAAGTTTTTGGTTAAGTCTTTTACCGCCCTTGTTCTTTTTGATACTAGTGAATCGCATTCATACATATCAAGGGGATTCGTGGATAAGTTTAAATTACCAACCCAAACCCTTAGGACCCCTCTGTTAGTAAGTTCACCTGCAGCAGAGTATATGGCTAGTCAATGGTGCGACCAGATACCCTTAACCATTGGTAGCCATGTTTTCCCGTCTGACCTAATAATCTTGGAGTCACAAGGATTGGATGTGATATTAGGCATGGACTGGATGTCAAAGTATGGAGGAAGCATTGACTGTGCTAGTAAGTCGATTTATCTCACCACCCCGAAGGGAAAAAGGATTAAGTATGTATCTAGGCATGCGCCTAGGAGTAGCCACGTAAATACCCTCATGGGAATTGTTCAGGAGGAAGTGCATGTAGTGAAGGATTACCCAGATGTTTTTCCAGAGGAATTACCAAGCATGCCACCAGATCGAGACATCGAGTTTTTGATAGAACTTTTGCCAAGCACCGGGCCTATATCGAAGCGACCATACCGGATGCCCGCGAATGATCTGGAAGAGATTAAGAAGCAGATCAAGGAGTTATTGGAGAAAGGTTACATTCGACGGAGTTCATCACCATGGGAAGCCCTAGTGCTTTTGGTTGAGAAGAAGGATAAGTCTTTTAGGATGGTTGTTGATTATCGTGCATTGAATGAGGTGACGATCAAGAACAAATACCCACTGCCAATGATCAATGATTTGTTTGACCAGCTGCAAGGAGCAAAGGTGTTTTCAAAGATCGATTTGCGATCAGGATATCACCAGCTGAAGATTCGAGAGAAGGATATACCAAAGACAGCATTCACCACACGGTACGGGTTGTATGAGTATACGGTCATGTCATTCGGACTGACTAACACCCCTGCCTATTTCATGAGCATGATGAACAAGGTGTTCATGGAATATTTGGATAAGTTTGTTGTGGTGTTCATAGATGATATAATGGTATACTCGAAGAATGAGGAGGAGCACAAGGAGCATTTGCGTTTAGTTCTCGAGAAACTCAGGGAACACCAGTTGTATGCCAAGTTCAGCAAATGTGAGTTTTGGTTGAAGGAAGTCGGATTCCTTGGACATGTTATATCAGGAGAAGGTGTAGCAGTAGATCCTACCAAAGTTCGGTCAGTTACTGAATGGTTGGCACCCACTTCAGTTAGCGAGATCCGCAGTTTTCTTGGACTCGCAGGATACTATCGAAGATTCATTGAGAATTTTTCCAAGATTGTGAAGCCAATGATGGAGTTATTGAAGAAGGATACCAAATTTAAATGGACGGAAGAATGTGAGGCAAGTTTTCAGGAGTTAAAGAAACGTTTGACGTCAGCCCCAGTAATGATTCAGCTGGATATACGTAAAGAGTTTCAAGTGTATTGCGATGCCTCTCGCCTAGGACTTGGGAGTGTGCTTATGCAGGACGGAAGTGTTGTTTCGTATGCCTCACGACAACTAAAACCGCACGAATTGAATTATGCCACGCATGATTTGGAGTTAGAAGCTATAGTGCATGCGCTCAAGACTTGGAGACATTACCTTATTGGAAATCGTTGTGATGTGTACATGGATCATAAGAGTTTGAAGTACATTTTCACACAGAAGGAGTTGAACCTTAGGCAGAGGAGATGGTTGGAGCTTATAAAAGGATTATGATATGAAGCTTCATTATCATCCAGGCAAGGCCAATGTCGTAGCCGACGCTTTGAGCCGAAAGAGCTATGCTAATACCCTAATAAGCACGGGATTGCCAAAGGAGTTAGCAGAGGATCTCAGGGAACTTCGATTGGAGATTGTTCCTAGAGGTTTTGTTGCAACAATGGAGGTTCAGTCTACATTGTTAGGAAAGATTCGAGAAGCTCAGAAGGATGACAAAGAGATTACTGAGATAAAGGAGAGAATGGGCAAAGGAAAGGCCAAAGGTTTTCGTGAGGACGAGCATGATACCTTATGGTTTGAGGACTGTATTTATGTGCCCAATAACACAAAGATCAGGAAGTTAATACTTCAGGAGGCTCATGACTCTCCATACTCGATACACCCCAAAAACACCAAGATGTATTTGGATCTGAAGGAGCGTTTCTGGTGGACTGGTATGAAGAAAGATATTGCCGAGTATGTAGCCGTATGTGATGTATGTCAGAGAGTGAAGGCTGAACATCAAAAGCCAGCAAGATTGTTACAACCTATGCCGATACCCGAATGGAAGTGGGATAAACTTGGCATGGATTTTATCACCAAATTACCCAGGACCAAATCAGGATATGATTCTATATGGGTAGTGGTTGATCGCTTGAGCAAAGTGGCTCACTTTATCCCAGTGAAAACCACCTATACAAGTGCGAAGTTGACCAAGATATACATGACCAGGATCGTATCGAAGTTAAACAAATCTTTAGTAGAACCTATGATGAATCATGTACGTGTGTATGTGTGTCTGTGGAGGTGAATCATGTGGTGGAACAGGGAGGGAATCTTGGTAGTGTCATGACATAATAGTGCTATTGTTTTGCATGTCAATTTATTGCCATTGGTTCAATGAGGCAATGTTTTGCATATTGTCCATCATGAATTTGATGCTACTGTTAAAGTAATATGCTAATGTCTTTCTATCCTTTCTCACTAAGATAATGAAGGTTTCACCTTGTTCCTACTTGTGCAAATAGGGATCATGTTGTGCCAATCGTACATTTTAGTGGAACTGCACAAGAGAATACAATGAATTGTATCCCAGCCAGTGCTTTAATTATGCTGGAAGTTCTTGATAATCTTTCAATATAATCTCACCGCTGGTAAACAAGAGTGATTTCAACCATACATTTGAAGTGCACAAAAATATATACTACTGAGTGATTCAAGTGAGTGCTTTATAATCTCTTCTGGGACTACTTGAATAAGCTTTTTTTGCTCGGGTTGGTACCGGCCTAAGGCTTCATCCATATTAGTTTGGTGTCATCCCTATTTGTATCGTGCTACTATCTTGGTATTGTCATGAGAAACTCCTTTATCTTTGCATGTTAAAGTTTTGCAACCTATGATACATGGCGATGCTTTGAGTGTTGAGCTAATTGGAACTGATTAAATAAACTAATACCTCTCTTTAAGAAAGACTACTATGTTGCAACTTTACCCATTAAGATAATAATGGTGTGCTTCTATTTGTTAGTGTATGTTTCATCAACTAGTCCCACTATTATAGTAATCTCACTCTCTCAATATATGTGCCAACAGGGATGCTCATTTTGGTGGAACTGCACAAAAACATTGGGTGCTTCATTTCCTCGACTGCTTCCTTCCTTTCCTGTCAGTCGCTCATCTCGGCTTGCTTCCTTCCTTTCCTGTCAGTCGCTTATCTCAGCTTCCAGTCAAATGAAATATTAATTGATATGCTACCTCACACAGGTTGGTACCATGTCATTTGTATTGGTAATTTGGTATTGTGCTACTATTTGCTGATTTCATAAAGGAGTAACTTGGAGCTTGAACTCGCAGGCAAACCATTACATTGGGCGATTTTAGTACAACTGGACAAAAAGATCAGATGGACAGATACTTATGCTGCTGCTATGTACTCCAAAGTTTGCTCAGACAAGCATCGATGTTGACAAGAAGAAGTGCCAATTCATTCGAGTATCAACCGGCATCAACCAGATCTCAAACTCCAAGTATTAGGAGAGTGAACACCAAAAATATTGCTTGGCGCACAGCCCAGAAAAACACAGTCCAGTCTTTAGTCCCAACTTGTACCTTTTGGTTATCGGTACATATGGTAGCGAACAGTATGGCTTAGAGTCTAAAGATTCTAGACAAGTTGGTTGACGCATATATTCATCTGGCACTTAATCAGTTTGCATGCCAGGGATTCTCCATTTCAGTTGAACTGCACAAAAAATTTGGATGGTTCATTTTATCGACCGCCTCCTTTCTTGTCTGCAATGTAGAGTTTTGGCGAGCTACAGGACCAAGATGAGCTAGTAAACTATTTGGATGAATGTAGTGGCCAATTTGCTTAAACATTTGTGACGCCCCCCGTTTCAATCGTACACTAATCATACACGCAAACGTGTACGATCAAGATCAGGGACTCACAGGAAGATATCACAACATAACTCTACAAATAAAATAAGTCATACAAGCATCATATTACAAGCCAGGGGCCTCGAAGGCTCGAATACAAGAGCTCGATCATAGACGAGTCAGCGGAAGCAACAATATCTGAGTACAGACATAAGTTAAACAAGTTTGCCTTAAGAAGGCTAGCACAAACGGGGATACAGATCGAAAGAGGCGCAGGCCTCCTGCCTGGGATCCTCCTAACTACTCCTGGTCGTCGTCAGCGGGCTGCACGTAGTAGTAGGCACCTCCAGTGTAGTAGGAGTCGTAGTCAACGGTGGCGTCTGGCTCTTGGGCTCCATTGTCTGGTCGCAGCAATCGGGTATAGAAAGGGGGAAAAGAGGGAGCAAAGCAACCGTAAGTACTCATCCAAAGTACTCGCAAGCAAGGAGCTACACTACATATGTATGCATTGGTATCAAATGGAATAAGGCTATCATATGTGGACTGAACTGCAGAATGCTGGAATAAGAGGGGGGTAGCTAGTCCTATCGAAGACTATGCTTCTGGCCACCTCCATCTTGCAGCATGTAGAAGAGAGCAGAAGGTAAGTCCACCAAGTAGCATAGTGTAGCATAATCCTACCTGGCGATCCTCCCCTCGTCGCCCTGTTAGAGAGCGATCACCGGGTTGTATCTGGCACTTGGAAGGGTGTGTTTTATTAAGTATCTGGTTCGAGTTGTCATAAGGTCAAGGTACAACTCCAAGTCGTCCTGTTACCGAAGATCACGGCTATTCGAATAGATTAACTTCCCTGCAGGGGTGCACCACATTTCCCAACACGCTCGATCCCCTTTGTCCGGACACACTTTCCTGGGTCATGTCCGGCCTCGGAAGATCAACACGTTGCAGCCCTACCTAGGCACAACAGAGAGGTCAGCACGCCGGTCTAAATCCTATGGCGCAGGGGTCTGGGCCCATCGCCGTTTGCACACCTGCACGTTGCGAACGCGGCGGAAGCAGAACTAACCCCCTTAATACAAGAGCAGGCTTACGGTCCAATCCAGCGCGCGCCGCTCAGTCGCTGACGTCACGAAGGCTTCGGCTGATACCACGACGCCGAGTGCCCATAATTGTCCCCGTGTAGTTGGTTAGTGCGTATAGGCCAGTAGCCAGACTCATATCAAATACCAAGATCTCGTTAAGCGTGTTAAGTATCCGTGAACTTCGACCAGGGCCCGGCCCACCTCTCTCCTAGGTGGTCTCAACCTGCCCTGTCGCTCTGCCTCAAATATCCACTCGCGGGTCCTCCTACGAGCCGACCCGTCTTTTAGTCATCACATGTATCATGTATAAAGTATATAGTATATACCTGTGATCACCTCCCGAGTGATCACGGCCCGATAGTATAGCATGGCAGACGGACAAAATGTAGGGCCACTGATGATAAACTAGCATCCTATACTAAGCATTAGGATTGCAGGTAAATATAAAGTATATAGTATATACCTGTGATCACCTCCCGAGTGATCACGGCCCGATAGTATAGCATGGCAGACAGACAAAATGTAGGGCCACTGATGATAGACTAGCATCCTATACTAAGCATTAGGATTGCAGGTAAAGATAACAACATTAGTAGCAAGGACAGGCTATGCATCAGGATAGGATTAACGGAAAGTAGTAACATGTTACACTAATCTAATGCAAGCAGTAAAGAGTGGAGTAGGCGATATCTGGTGATCAAGGGGGGGCTTGCCTGGTTGCTCTAGGAAGGAGGGGTCGTCAACACCGTAGTCGAATTGGGGGTCGCCTGCAATCTCGGGGTTTACCGGAAAGAAGTAACGGAGGGGGACACAATAAATAACAGAGCGATCAAAGCATCACAAAGTGTAATATGGCATTACGCGGTGCTAGAGGTGACCTAACATAGTAGTAGGTGCTACTGGCGAAGGGGGAAACATTCGGGAAAATATCCCCGGTGTTTCACGTTTCCGGACAGATGACCGGAGGGGCAAAGTTGCGTGTTCGCTATGCTAGGGATGCGTGGCGGATGAATGGGCTGCGTATCTGAATTCGTCTCGTCGTTCCGAGCAACTTTCATGTACAAAGTTTTTAATACACAGCAGTAGCCACCCACTATGTATGACATGTGGGTCCAGGGGCTGAGTCAACAAAGTCAAAGGAGACACAAAGGGATCGCACCTGTCACTGACTAGGAGTGCCCAGTCAGCAGAGTTGAATAGTCAAAGTGGCCGATGGGGCCTAGGTGTCATTGGCACATCTGTTAAACCTGATATTTTATTTACTTTACCTAGATTTAATTTACGAGGGGGCCCAGTAGTCATTGAATAATTAGGAGGGGTTAATTAGATTAGAAACTAATCTAAACTGGTCAGGATTTCCCCAGTCAGAGGCACAGCCGACGTCATGGCCATGCGCACTCGCACACTGGGGATCGGCCATGGCCGCGCGAGTGCTGAGAGCGGCGGGCTGCAGCTAGCGGAAGCGGGAGTGGCCAAGCGCAGCAGAGCAGCGACTACAGCAGCGCGGGCGGCTGCATCAGCAGGCGGGGCGAACCGCGACAGGACGGGCGTGTGCGGAGGCAAGGCTGGATGCGGCGGCGGTGTAGTCAATGGCACGCAGGCGAGAGGAGCTGCAGCGCGGAGCAAGCAAAGGGGGCGTTGACGGCAGCGGTGTCAGTAGGGGCACGACCGGCAGGCAGGTGCGGCGAGCACGGCGGCCAAGGCGAGCCGGGTGGTGCCAGATGGTGATGGCGGGCGACATAGGCGGACAGGGGAGGCCGGAGGAGGCCACGACTGGCGCGGGCCTCGGCGGCCAGAGTGGGGGAGGCGCGCGGGCAGCGTGAGGGAGTAGCAGCGCCTGCCGGGGCGAGCAGGAGGGGGCGCAACGGTAGCGGGTGGCGCGGTCAACGCGCGCCAAGGGCGCAGTGAGGGCCGCCACGGGCATGGCCGGAGCTGAGCACGGGTGGAGGTCAGAGGCCCGCGGGAGAGGAGGCAGCGGGCGCGTGGCGCGCGAGCGCCCGCGCTTCGGTGCAGCCAGGAGCAGGGGCGCGGCGAACGATGCTTCGGATGCGACGGCGATGAGCGTAGGACGGTGCTAGCGGTGCGGGTGCAAGAAAACGCGGACAGGCTCTAGGAAAGGCAGGGGAGAGGTGTAAGCTCACAGGGAAGCTCGGGGAGGTCCCGGTGAAGACGATGTTGCAGCGACGCCGGTGAATCGACGTAGTGGATGACGATGGTCAAAGTTTGAAGGAGTCGATCCTGGTGATGAGGTGGATCTTGACTTGATCTGATGCACGAAGACAATGCAGCAGTCGACGGTGAACCTCCTGGACTCAGTGGAGCGACAGATGGTGGCCTGTGGCCACAGCTACGATGGCGGCGCGGCCATGGACGCGCGTGGTCGGGCTCGAGATCGAGCAAAATAGAGAGGGAGAGGGCGAAGAGGGGAAAAATAGAACTAGGGTTCCGTTGGGGGTGTCGAGGTGCGGCCTTATCCACCCAGGGAGCCGCGGGATGGGCGGCAGCGCAACATCCACGGCGTGGACGGCGTGCGAGCACTGCCAGCGCCATGGCCTCCCTGTTCTGTTCAAGTGGTAGGAGAAAAGCACATTGGTGGGCTGGGCCTTTTTCTGTAGCAGTAGGCCTTAGTGCACAGTGTAGTAGTTTTCCTATCCAATTCCTTTTCTATTTAGATTCTCCCTTTCTATTTTCTTTTAGCTCTTAATTTATTTTTGTTTACTCAAACTACAACAATAGTCCCTAAATTATTATTTCTAAATATTTCACTACCACGGATAATTTGGCACCTAAAATATAATAGTTTGTAATTGTTTATCATTTTAAAAGTATTTAAATAATTTTTTTTGCTACTACTTTATTTATTTTACAGTATTGAAACATTTTATAAAAGTGTGGTTTCTCCACAATAATTACCTATGGAATATTTGCCACACTTTGGACAATTTATTTTGCATGTTTGACAAATTTGAATTTTGGACTTTAATTTGAATTTGAATTGAATTAAGATTTGGATCAAGCGAGGATTAGCAACAGCAATGTGATGACATGTCACCCTTAACAGAGGATTACTGTAGCTTAATCATCTGGACGTCACAATTCTCCTCCACTACAAGAAATCTCGTCCCGAGATTTAAGAGGTGAAGTAAGTGGGAAGGTTTGGGCTACGAAATTCGATCGAGTCTTCTCGGTCTTCGTTGCTCTTCTCGAAGAAGTTGATCCATTACATTGACATCTTCATTTCTTTGCATCGCTACCTCACGATGAAGTTGTCGTCCTTTCTTCAGGATCTCCATAGAACTTACGAAAAGATAAGGGGGAAAGACTCGGGAAGGACGGATCTCAACACACATTAGGTACTTGGGGGCTATCATAGTGAATATCACTCGAGTTAAAATTCAAGAAAGTTATCGAGAGCAAGGTATAAAGGCGCAAATAGAAATTTCAAGCGAATAGGCAATCGTTCGTTGGCTAAAACAAAGTGTGAAAAGGTTTTAGAGCAACGGGAATAATTATTATGTATGATAGTAGAATGGAGCACTAGGAAGGTGGCTCACGAATTACCTACGAAACCAAGAGCAAGGGATAACTTTGTTAACAAGGAATACAAGAGAATCAGGTTTCGATCCTGTGGAACTGTGGGTTATGGGCCCACCATGTGATTAAAAGTAGGAAGGTCGGTGACATCTTGCACGGTCGCGATAGCAAGGCATGTCAGCGGGTAGCCTGTCAGTTATGTCGGCAACAACATCGATACCAAGGGCGAGGGACAAAGAGAACCATTTTCCAGCTCATTGAACGAGGCGGGCCAGTAGGGAAGATTATCATCCATTGGTGGTTACCGGAATGTCATCAACAAATGTAACAGGGTCTTTCTAACAGAGTGGTACAACGAGGTGTTTACATAAGCAGGGATATATTACTGCTTATACAATATAGATCACAAGAAGGTTTAAACAAACCAATGGAAAGGAAAAGTGATTATCAGGCTTAAACAGAACAATGGAAAGGAAAATGTGTTTAAACACATATTTCAAGGGTATATTCTTCCCAAGGACAAGCAGAACATGATATCCATGGCAGGATATAATGTAGAAAACCCTTTTGCTAAGGGGAGAGAAATTTCATGACACCACCCATACAACGGTGTTTGGATAATTGATAAAGAAATTTAAGCATTGTGCTTCAAATGTTCTTGTTGAAAATCGGAGTACCAAAGACATGCTTTGAGATAGCATTGAAATGGTCTTTAAGCAAAGGTTAGACTTTGGAAACACAAAGGATCCATCAGGAATAACTTGTAGAATAAGTCTTACGATTTCCTCATGGAAGAATGGATAACCTTACTGAAAAGGAATCTATAACAATAGGGCCTCCGATCAGGTGTGCTAGGCATGATATCACCTTACCGGGTCATATAAAGACCATTGTTATTACTCTTGGAAATATTGTTCCCAACCATCACATCTGACCGAGATTCAGTTCTGATTGCTGTCAGGATACCTCATACTCAGGATACCTGAGAAGAAAAGGTGCAACACAAATTGATGAGACGACATTGTAAGATTCTCGGTAAATGAACTATGGAAGCAAGTTCTGAATCATGAGTTCATTATTAAAATCAAGGAGAGAATGAGGAGGTGGCTGATGAACTCAGTGACAATTCATCGAGATTTCCAAAAGATGGATTGCCACAATTATGTGAACAAGGAGATAGCTTTTGCCAGATCAAATGATATAATGAGGTATGCTCGAGGAAAACATACACGATTAAACATTGGTTGAAAGGTGCACCCGAAATATGGGTTTATGTAGCATGATCAATGTTAGAATGGTGATTCGATAACCAATGGTATAAGAATGAAATATTGACCATTAACTTCAAAGAAATAGGGTTGCTAGAAGTTTTCAAGTCGCGCATCATAGTTCAATTGTCGGTTTTTCGGTTAGAAACAACATGGGGACCAAGATATGAACAGAGATGGCGAGAAGTATTACTATATCAAGAATTCTTAAGAGGTGGTGAAATTCTCACGACATTCTTAACATAAAAGATGGTAATACTCCAAGGTAAAGAACCAATGCTGGATAGAAGGATCTCAAGGTATAACACGAAACACGAACAATTTTGTGTTGAATGGAAGGAAATAAAGTGGTCGATGATAAAACAAATCATCGAGGGCAAGGATGGTATTTCTCATCATGAATTCAATTGGTATCCTGGAAGGGGTCAAAATGTTGGTGATGATCACGACAAAGTTGTTGAGAGATTTCATGAAGATGTAATCGATCAGCGATGACATCAAGTCAACGAAACGAGGAAGCGAAAAGTTATTGAAACCATAGGTACGACATAAACTTGAAATCAAGATTGTTGTTCAAGGACAATTTATATGACGAGGAAGATCGACGTAAGATTAGCTCACCATCGAAATTTTTGCTCCAGGAAGAAGGACCAGGTAGCACAGTTAAAATCGGCACGACAAGGATATAGGCAAGCAGGCTAGGGATGACGTGATCGAGTTCAAACTCGTAAGTAATGATGGTTACCAAGAGCTAATGAATCACGGTGGGGACTTGAGTCAGTTATTGGTGTCTTTGAGTGTTTAATAACTCAGACCCATGAAAAATTGGAATCAATGATAATGTAGCACTTGATGAAGAACTCATAAGAAGTTGTGCGGTTCCATGATAATCTCGAGATACCAGGAGGTAATACTCGACGATAGATCAAAGTAGAGGTTGAACTAGAGTAATGCTCTGGAGAAGACAAGTGCTCAAACTTGCACGAGAAATGGAATCAAGGAGAAACATGGTCGGAACCACGTCCACATATACAAGATGAACTTATAACGAGGGGATAATTATTTTAAGAGAAGCTTCCATGATAAGGTATACATCGGGTCCATGGGCATGAACACAAGGTTCAAGGTCGACTCCCACTTCTTCAATGCATAACCTTTCATTCACTGCTCTAGATAAAAATGATTTCAGTGTCAAAAACTACCTGGTGAATTACCAGAGGAGTATGACCCGTGAAAACTTTCGAGTTCACATAGATTAAGGAAGGCATAGGTTCAACCCATCCGGGCTTCTTAGAACATATACCATTAACTTCAGGAGTAAATAACACAAGCTCAAAAGTAGAGCATGGTTGACAAGAGTAGATGATACAATTTACCAAAGGCATTATGTATCAGGTAAAGAACTCACAAGAATTTTGGTTTTGAAGGACACTGTCAGATAATAACCCGACAATGGGTATGGCGGTCCACAACGGGGCTGATGTGAGTATTGGTACTCAATCAGAGGAAGAAGGAATGCCAAGGCATCGGATTATAGAAACAACTGACTAATTCAAAGCTTAATGCAAAGAAATTTTATGATTTCCAAATCAAGGGATCAGAAGCAATCGTTCGATTGAAAATGAATAAGTTCAATAGACTTAGAAGCACAACCGATCAAGGCATTGATTGGTCAAGAACCAGATCATATCCAAACGACGTCTAAGCCGGAAGGATAATACTAGGATTCGACTGAAGATTGTGAACATTCACAAATTATTGAATCAATGGACTCAAAATGATAATGACATGGGATGCCAATAAAATTAGGGACTTATGGGATTAACCATAATGTAAGCAAGCAAGAATTTCAAGAGCAATAGGTTGTTGAGGATTTTCGGAAGATCGAATGGCATTTCGAAAACTTTTGTGAACACATGAACAACTCGGGAGAAACAATTCCTCGATAAGTGTGAGGAATAATTTGTAGGTGTATTTAGGCGACAAGAAACTACAAGGCAGTAAGCACAAAGTTTTCTCGGAGCAATAGAGAGAAGTTCGGGGTATCTTGTAATAGCAAGTCCAACTGGTAATAAAGGTAAGAATGACAGGTGTATGCATTTATCCATAGTGATGTTTCGGTGGTAGGGAATTGCAAAAGCAACGGGGACAAAGTCTCGAGAGAACATCGGAGAGTATCTTCAGGATCTTCTGATCCAGCAGGCGATCATCTGTAATAAGGTGCTCTCCGGGTGAAAGTGATCACGAGATCCTAATGTTAGATTTAGCAAAATTCATTTAACCTGAATAGTAGAGAGATCAAATTCCCAGAGCATAGACCGAGGAGTAAAAGATCCTAATACCACCCAAATGGCGACATGGGCCCATGGGCCGCAGAGCCATGTTAGTAAAACAGCTTTCATCGACTAGACTCAACTTCGACCAAGGAGTGTGGAAGGGGGATTCCTACAGGCAGTCGGCTCTGATACCAACTTGTGACGCCCTCGATTCAATTATACACTAATCATACACGCAAATGTGTACGATCAAGATCAGGGACTCATGGGAAGATATCACAACATAACTCTACAAATAAAATAAGTCATACAAGCATCATATTACAAGCCAGGGGCCTCGAAGGCTCGAATACAAGAGCTCGATCATAGACGAGTCAGCGGAAGCAACAATATCTGAGTACAGACATAAGTTAAACAAGTTTGCCTTAAGAAGGCTAGCACAAACGGGGATACAGATCGAAAGAGGCGCAGGCCTCCTGCCTGGGATCCTCCTAACTACTCCTGGTCGTCGTCAGCGGGCTGCACGTAGTAGTAGGCACCTCCAGTGTAGTAGGAGTCGTCGTCAACGGTGGAGTCTGGCTCCTGGGCTCCATCGTCTGGTCGCAGCAATCGGGTATAGAAAGGGGGAAAAGAGGGAGCAAAGCAACCGTAAGTACTCATCCAAAGTACTCACAAGCAAGGAGCTACACTACATATGTATGCATTGGTATCAAGTGGAATAAGGCTATCATATGTGGACTGAACTGCAGAATGCCAGAATAAGAGGGGGGTAGCTAGTCCTATCGAAGACTATGCTTCAGGCCACCTCCATCTTGCAGCATGTAGAAGAGAGCAGAAGGTAAGTCCACCAAGTAGCATCGTGTAGCATAATCCTACCTGGCGATCCTCCCCTCGTCGCCCTGTTAGAGAGCGATCGTCGGGTTGTATCTGGCACTTGGAAGGGTGTGTTTTATTAAGTATCTGGTTCGAGTTGTCATAAGGTCAAGGTACAACTCCAAGTCGTCCTGTTACCGAAGATCACGGCTATTCGAATAGATTAACTTCCCTGCAGGGGTGCACCACATTTCCCAACACACTCGATCCCCTTTGTTCGGACACACTTTCCTGGGTCATGTCCGGCCTCGGAAGATCAACACGTCGCAGCCCTACCTAGGCACAACAGAGAGGTCAGCATGCCGGTCTAAATCCTATGGCACAGGGGTCTGGGCCCATCGCCCTTTGCACACCTGCACGTTGCGAACGCGGCCGGAAGCAGAACTAACCCCCTTAATACAAGAGCAGGCTTACGGTCCAATCCGGCACGCGCCGCTCAGTCGCTGACGTCACGAAGGCTTCGGCTGATACCACGACGCCGAGTGCCCATAACTGTCCCCGCGTAGTTGGTTAGTGCGTATAGGCCAGTAGCCAGACTCAGATCAAATACCAAGATCTCGTTAAGCGTGTTAAGTATCCGTGAATGCCGACCAGGGCCCGGCCCACCTCTCTCCTAGGTGGTCTCAACCTGCCCTGCCGCTCCGCCTCAAAGATCCACTCGCGGGTCCTCCTATGAGCCGACCCGTATTTTAGTCATCACATGTATCATGTATAAAGTATATAGTATATACCTGTGATCACCTCCCGAGTGATCACGGCCCGATAGTATAGCATGGCAGACAGACAAAATGTAGGGCCACTGATGATAGACTAGCATCCTATACTAAGCATTAGGATTGCAGGTAAAGATAACAACATTAGTAGCAAGGACAGGCTATGCATCAGGATAGGATTAACGGAAAGTAGTAACATGTTACACTAATCTAATGCAAGCAGTAAAGAGTGGAGTAGGCGATATCTGGTGATCAAGGGGGGGCTTGCCTGGTTGCTCTAGGAAGGAGGGGTCGTCAACACCGTAGTCGAATTGGGGGTCGCCTGCAATCTCGGGGTTTACCGGAAAGAAGTAACGGAGGGGGACACAATAAATAACAGAGCGATCAAAGCATCACAAAGTGTAATATGGCATTACGCGGTGCTAGAGGTGACCTAACATAGTAGTAGGTGCTACTGGCGAAGGGGGAAACATTCGGGAAAATATCCCCGGTGTTTCACGTTTCCGGACAGATGACCGGAGGGGCAAAGTTGCGTGTTCGCTATGCTAGGGATGCGTGGCGGATGAATGGGCTGCGTATCTGAATTCGTCTCGTCGTTCCGAGCAACTTTCATGTACAAAGTTTTTAATACACAGCAGTAGCCACCCACTATGTATGACATGTGGGTCCAGGGGCTGAGTCAACAAAGTCAAAGGAGACACAAAGGGATCGCACCTGTCACTGACTAGGAGTGCCCAGTCAGCAGAGTTGAATAGTCAAAGTGGCCGATGGGGCCTAGGTGTCATTGGCACATCTGTTAAACCTGATATTTTATTTACTTTACCTAGATTTAATTTACGAGGGGGCCCAGTAGTCATTGAATAATTAGGAGGGGTTAATTAGATTAGAAACTAATCTAAACTGGTCAGGATTTCCCCAGTCAGAGGCACAGCCGACGTCATGGCCATGCGCACTCGCACACTGGGGATCGGCCATGGCCGCGCGAGTGCTGAGAGCGGCGGGCTGCAGCTAGCGGAAGCGGGAGTGGCCAAGCGCAGCAGAGCAGCGACTACAGCAGCGCGGGCGGCTGCATCAGCAGGCGGGGCGAACCGCGACAGGACGGGCGTGTGCGGAGGCAAGGCTGGATGCGGCGGCGGTGTAGTCAATGGCACGCAGGCGAGAGGAGCTGCAGCGCGGAGCAAGCAAAGGGGGCGTTGACGGCAGCGGTGTCAGTAGGGGCACGACCGGCAGGCAGGTGCGGCGAGCACGGCGGCCAAGGCGAGCCGGGTGGTGCCAGATGGTGATGGCGGGCGACATAGGCGGACAGGGGAGGCCGGAGGAGGCCACGACTGGCGCGGGCCTCGGCGGCCAGAGTGGGGGAGGCGCGCGGGCAGCGTGAGGGAGTAGCAGCAGTGTGACGCGCGGATAATTAAGCTACAGTGAACCTCCGCTAATGATGCCAGGTCACCTCAGTTACTGCTGCTAATCCCTCGTTAGTTCAAAAACCGGTTCAAAATTCAAATTCCAAATATGGCATACAATAAAAGTTTTCAAACATTGAAACAAAAATGTTCGGGGTGAACCAAATATTGCATAGATAATTGTGGTGGAGAAACCAAACCTTGATAAAATGTTTAAGGGCTCTAAAATAATTAAAACAGTAGTGAAAACAATTAAACAAATGCCTATTGAATTTTATAAAAATATTAAAACTATTTTATTATGGGTTAAGATTTAATCTAATAGTAGATTGTTTATAAATACAAATTTAGGTACTAGTTATAATTTTTATAAATCTAAAAATAAAAGAAACTAGAAATAAAACATAACAAGAAAAAAATAAAAGAAAAGATAAAAACAGAAAACAAAATAGAAAAAAAGAGAACTCCCCCCCCACCGGGCTCGGGCCCAGCAGGCCACAGCCCCACTGGGCCAACCCACCCGCCCCCCCATTATCCCCCCATCCCCTGAACCCTAGCCCACTACTCCACCACTCCACCCCCACTCCTCTCATCCCCCCCCCGCTGGATCTGGATCGGGGCGACGCCCCCGACGACCACAGCCCGCGTCCGCTGCCGCCCGAAGGCCTCCCCGTCGCCGGACCAGCACGCCATCGCTGCTCGTCATTGTCGCCCGGAGCTCCTCCGCCTCGTCCTCCACGTCTCCCTCGCCGCCTCGCCTTCCCCGACTCCTCCCCATCGGTCTCCTGCGCACCTCGCCATCCGACGCCGCGCCGCTGCGTCCCGAGGTCGTCGCCGTCACGTCCTCGCCGGACCGCCCCGTCCCTGCCTCTCCTTCGTCGGTCCTCCCCGAGCCTCAACGCCCCTCTCCCCGTCAGACGCCGGTGAGGCACCGCCCCACCTTCTTTCTCCTGCGGTCACCGCGTCGCCGTCCCTCTCGTAGCAGCACTCGTCGCGCCCCGTGCGTGCCCCAAGGCCGCACGCGCGCCCGCACACGCAGCGCCCCGGCGCGACCTCACTCGCCTGCTGCTTCCCCCATCACTGCCCGCGCCTGGCCGCACCCTGCGCCGCCTGCACGCGCGCTCGCGCGCCCACCTGCGCTGCTCCACCGCCGCCCCGCGCCTCGCTCGACATCCGCCTCGGCGCTGCTCGCAGCCGAGCCCGCAGCTCCTCCCCATGCCACGCCCGCCTCGCCTCTGGCCGCCCTCCGCCGGCGCCGCCCGGCGGTGTTGCCGGCCCCGCGCCGTCCCATCCCCTCCTCACGGTCGTGGCCCCTGGCCGCGCCGCGTCGGCGCCCCCGCTGGCCTCGCCCCGCGCCCGGGCGTAGCGCCCCTCGGGCACGGGCGCCCGCTCGTTACGCCCAGCACCCGCTATGGCCCCCTGGGCAGATGACAGATGGGGCCCACGCCCCCTGTCTTGTTAAAATAAAAACGAAAAGAAAATGTAATTTAAAAATGAAAATAAGTAATTAGTTAATTAATTAATTAAGTAACTAACTAATTAATTAAATAGGTACTTACTTAACTTAATTAACTCTGTTTAGTACTTAATTAACTTGATTAGTTAATTAAAACTGTTAATTAGTTGTGAGACTATGACGAACGGGACCCACGCGTCAGTTTGACCCAGTCAACGCCCTGTTGACTGCTGACGTCATGATGACGTCAGCGTGCAATGTTCTGGATAATGTTGGATTAAAATAATTAAATAAATGCTAAAAATGATTTTAATCTTTTAAAATTAATATAAAATAAACCGTAGCTTAGATGGAAAAACTTTGTACATGAAAGTTGCTCAGAACGACGAGACGAATCCGAATACGTAGCCCGTTTGTCCGCCACGCATCCCTAGCATAGCGAACATGCAAATTTACCCCTCCAATTCATCTGTCCGAAAATGCGAAACTCCGGGGATATTTTCTCGGATGTTTCCCCCCTTTGCCAGTACCACCTCATACCGCGTTAGGGCACCCCTAGCACCGCATATTGTCATGTTATGCCTTGTGATGCTTTGATTGCTTTGTTATTTATTGTATTCCCCCTCCGTTACTTCTTTCCGGTAGACCCCGAGACTGCCGACGACCCCCCCCTCCAGTTCGACTACGGTGTTGACGACACGTCCTCCTTGCCAGAGCAACCAGGCAATCCCCCCCCCTTGATCACCAGATATCGCCTACTCTCCTCTATACTGCTTGCATTAGAGTAGTGTAGCATGTTACTGCTTTCCGTTATTCCTATCCTGATGCATAGCCTGTCCTTGCTACTACTGTTGTTACCATTACCTGCTATCCTACTGCTTAGTATAGGATGCTAGTGTTCCATCAGTGGCCCTACACTCTTGTCCGTCTGCCATGCTATACTACTGGGCCGTGATCACTTCGGGAGGTGATCATGGGCACATACAATATACTTTACACAGTTACCTTACCTGTGATACTGTTCGGAGATGGGGGCTGAAGGGGCAGGTGGCTCCATCCAGGTAGTGGTGGGCCTGGGTTCCCGACGGCCCCCGACTGTTACTTTGAGGCGGAGCGACAGGGCAGGTTGAGACCACCTAGGAGAGAGGTGGGCCTGGCCCTGGTCGGCGTTCGTGGATACTTAACACGTTTAACGAGATCTTGGTATTTGATCTGAGTCTGGCCACTGGCTTATACGCACTAACCATCTACGCGGGGACAGTTATGGGCACTCGACGTCGTGGTATCAGCCGAAGCCTTCGTGACGTCAGCAACGGAGCGGCGCGCGCTGGATTGGACTGGAACGCCTACTAGACTAGGTCTGCTTCCGGCCGCCCACGCAACGTGCAGGTGTGCTAAGGGCGATGGGCCCAGACCCCTGGGCGCTTAGGTTTAGACCGGCGTGCTGACCTCTCTGTTGGTCTAGGTGGGGCTGCGACGTGTTGATCTTCCGAGGCCGGGCATGACCCAGAAAAGTGTGTCCGGCCAAATGAGATCGAGCGTGTTGGGTTATGTGGTGCACCCCTGCAGGGAAGTTAATCTATTCGAATAGCCGTGATCTTCGGTAACAGGACGACTTGGAGTTGTACCTTGACCTTATGACAAATAGAACCAGATACTTAATAAAACACACCCTTCCAAGTGCCAGATACAACCGGTGATCACTCTCTCACAGGGCGACGAGGGGAGGATCAGCGGTTAGGATTATGCTATACGATGCTACTTGGAGGTCTTCAGTCTACTCTCTTCTACATGTTGCAAGACGGAGGCTGCCAAAAGCGTAGTCTTCGAAAGGATTAGTTATCCCCCTCTTATTCTGGCATTCTGCAGTTCAGTCCACATATGATACCCTTACTCCATTTGATACCCATGCATATGTAGTGTAGCTCCTTGCTTGCGAGTAATTTGGATGAGTACTCACGGTTGCTTTCTCCCCCTTTTCCCCCTTTTCCTTTCATTCTGGTTGTTGCAACCAGATGCTGAAGTCCAGGAGCCAGACGCCACCGTCGACGACGACTCCTACTACACCGGAGGTGCCTACTACTACGTGATGCCCGCTGACTGACGACCAGGAGTAGTTAGGAGGATCCCAGGCAGGAGGCCTGCGCCTCTTTCGATCTGTATCCCAGTTTGTGCTAGCCTTCTTAAGGCAAACTTGTTTAACTTATGTCTGTACTCAGATATTGTTGCTTCCGCTGACTCGTCTATGATCGAGCTCTTGTATTCGAGCCCTCGAGGCCCCTGGCTTGTAATATGATGCTTGTATGACTTATTTTATTTGTAGAGTTGTGTTGTGATATCTTCCCGTGAGTCCCTGATCTTGATCGTACACGTTTGCGTGTATGATTAGTGTACGATTAAATCGGGGGCGTCACAAGTTGGTATCAGAGCCGACTGCCTGTAGGAATCCCCCTTCCAAACTCCTTGGCCGAAGTCGAGTCTAGTCAGTGAAATTGTTTACTAACATGGTTGTGTGGCTTACGGGCCCACGTCGCCATTTGGGTGGTATTAGGATCTTTTATTCCTCGACCTATACTCTGGGACTCTGATCTCTCTTCTATTCGGGTTAAATGATTTTTCTAAAATCTAACTTTAGGTTCTCGAAAATACTTTCTCCCGGAGAGCCCCTTCAGTCCAGGTGATCGCCGGCTGCACCAGAAGATTTCGAAGATACTCTCCGATTTTCTCTCGAGACCTTGTGCCCGTTGCTTTTGCAATTCCCGACCACCGATAAACCCTTATGGATAACTACTTACACTTGCCATTCATACGATCATCCCCCATTGATCTTGTTATTACAAGATACCCCGAAGTTTTCTCTATTGTTCCGAGAATACTTTGTGCCTACTGCCTAGCAGTTCTTTGCCACATGAATACCCCTTCAAATAAATCCTCGCACTTGTCGAGTATCCGCTCATCCCCAGTTGTTCTTGTGTTTCACAAAAGTCTTCAAAATACTATTCGATCTTCCGAAAATCCTCTGGAGCCTTTGGCTCTTGAAATTCTTGCTTGCTTGCATTATGGTTAATCCCATAAGTCTCGTAGTCTTATTGACATTCCTTGTCATTATCATTTTGAGTCTATTGACTCAATATGTTTGCGAATACACGCAATCATCATTGATCCTTATAAATTAACTTTCCGGCTGAGCTGCCATTCTTTAACTGGAATTGGTCCTCGGCCAATCAATTGCCATCGATTGTACCCCTAAGTCTATTCAACTTGTCCGTCCTTGATCAGAGCGTCGCTCCTGATCCCTTGATTTGAAAATCATAATTCCTTTGTTATTTAAACGTTGAATTATTCATATGTTCTGTAAAAACGATGCATTTGCATTCTTTCTTCCTCTGATTGGGTATCGATACTCACATCAGCTCCATTGTGGATCACCATATCCACTGTTGGATTATTACCCGACAATGTCCTTCATAATTAATCACCTTGTGAGTTCTTTCTCCGATACATAATGCCTTTGGTAAATTTGTATCCTCTCCTTTTGCCAACCATGCTCTGCTTTCGAGCTGGTAATATTTACTCTCAAAGCTTGTGGTATATGTTTCCACGATACCCTGACGGGTTGAACCTATGCCTTCCTTAATTTGTGAACTCGAAATTTATGCGGGTTATACCCTGCTGACGCTTCGTCAGATAACTTTTCAACACTACAACCTCGAAAAGGAGAGGTAAATGTAAGGTTATGCATTGAAGAAGTGGGATGACCTTGAACTTTGTGTTCATGCCCATGGACACGATGTAGATCTTATCGTTAAAGCTTCTCTTAAATTAATTACTCCCTTGGTATAAGTTCATATTATATCTGGGATCTGGCCTTTTGCAATCGTGGTTTCGACCATGTTCTCTTTTAGGTACCGTTTCTCGTGCAAGTTTAAGCACTTGTCTTCTGCAGAGCAATACCCCAGTCCAACCTCTACTTTGATCTGTCATCGAGTATTACCCCCTGGTATCTCGAGGATACCACGGGATACATAACTTCTTATGAGTTCTTCATCAACTAATATTCTTGCCGATTCCATTTTTCCAAGGGTTCTCAGTTGTTAGAACCCCTCAAGGACACCGACAACTGAATTGAGTCCGCACTATGATTCAACAACTCTTGGTAACCTTCATTACTTACGAGTCTGAACTCGATCACGTCATTCCGAGCCTACTCGGCTATATCATTATCGTGCCAAATTTTAACTGTGCTACCTGGTCCTTCTTTCCGGAGCACAATTTCGAATGAGCTAAGCTTACGTCGATCTTCCTTGTCTTATTGTTCCACCTCAAACAACAAACTTGATTTCAAGTTTGTGTCGTACCCATGGTTCCAATAACCTTTCGCTTCATCATTCGTTTGACTTGATGTCATCGCCGACCGATTACATCTCCATGAAACCTCTCGACAGAAATTGTCATGATCATCATCAACATTTCGAGCTCCTCAAGGATATCAATTGAATTCCTGATGAGAAATACCATCCTTGCCCTCGATGATTTGTGTTATCATCGACCACTCGATTGCCTTCCGTTCAACACAAACTTGTTCGTGTTTTGTGTTATACCTTGAGATCCTTGCTATCCAGCATTTGTTCTCCTTTACCTCGGAGTATTACCATCTTTTATGTCAAGAATGTTGTGAGAATTTCACCTCCTCTTAAGAATTCTTGGTATCGTGATACTTCTCACCATCACCATTCTTTCTTGGTCCTCGTGTTGATTCCAACCGGGGTACCAACAAGTGAACGGTGTTGTTTGGATTCTGCACTTCTAGCAACCCTATTGCTTTGAAGTTAATGGTCGGCCGTTCGTTCTTAGACTATTGATTATTGAATCACCATTCTGACATTGGTCGTGCAACCCAACCCATATTTTGGGCGCACCTTTCAACCAATGTTTAATTGTGTATGTTTTCTGTGAGCATACTTCCTTATATCATTTGATCTGACAAATGTTATCTCCTTGTTCACTTAATTGTGGAAATCCATCTTTTGTTAATCTCGATGAATTGTCGCTGATTCCATCAGCCACCTCCTCATTCTATCCTTGATTTAATAATGAACTCATGATTCGGAACTTGCTTCCACAGTTCAATTCCCGAGAATCTTACAATGTCGTCTCGACAATTTGTGTTGCACCTTTCTTCTCAGGCATCCTGAGTCCGAGTTATCCCAACCCCAATCAGATCTGAATCTCGGTCAGATATGATGGTTGGAACATATTTCCAAGAGTTATAACATTGGTCCGTTATATGACCCGGTAAGGTGAAGTCATGCCTAGCACGCCTGGCCGGAGGACCTATTGTTATAGTTTACTTTTAGCAAGGTTATCTAGTCTTCCATGAGGAAATGGTAAGACTTATTCTACAAGTTATTCCTGATGGATCCTTTGTGTTTCCAAAGTCTGATCTTCACCTGATGACCTTGTCAATGCTATCTCGAAGCATGTCAATGGTACTCCGATTTTCAACAGGAACATTTGAAGCACGATGCTAAATTTTATTTATCATTTATCCTAACACCGTTGTATGGGTAATATCATGAGATTCCTCCCCCCTTACCTAAAAGGTTTTCTACTTTATATCCTGTCTTGGATATCATGCTCTGCTTGTCCTTGGGAAGGATATACCCCCGGTATATGTGTTTAAACACATTTTCCTTTCCATTATTTGGTTTAACCTTTCTTGTGATCTATATGTTCTAAGCGGTAATATTCTCCTACTTATGTAAACCCCTCGGTGTACAGTTCTGTCAGTAAGAGCCTGTTACTATTGTTGATGACATTCCGATAACCACCGATGGACGAGAACTTTGCCTATTGGTCCGCCTCGTTCAACGAGCAGGAAAATGGTTCTCTTTGTCCCTCGCCCTTGGTACCGACATTGTTGTCGACATAATCGACAGGCTACCCTCTGACATGCCTTGCTATCATGACCATGCAAGATGTCACCGCTCCTCCTACTTTTAAACCACATGGTGGGCCCATAACCCACAATTTCACAAGATCGAAACCTGACTCTCCTGTACACCCCCTGTTCCCAAAGTTATTCCTCGCGCGTGGCCTCGTATGTAATTCACGGGCCACCGTCCTAGTGATCTATTCTGGTAACAGACGCAATACTCAATCTCGTTGCTCTGGACCCAATTCGCATGTTGTTTCAGACATCGAACGATTGCCTATCCGTTTGAAACTACTCATGGTACCTTCTTACTTTGCTCTCGATAACTTCTTAAGTTTCAATTCGAGAGATACTTATGCTTCTTCCCCTGAGTTAACCGTCCGATGCTCAATTTTGTTAGAATCCATCCTTATAGGGTTTTCTCCCTCTTATCCTTCGTAAGTCCGGTGAAGATCCTGAAGGAAGGACGATAACTTCATCATGATGCATTGATGCATAGGAATGAAGACATCAATGCTATGGATCGACCTCTTCGAGAAGAGCAACCAAGACCGAGAAGATTCATTAGAATATAGTAACAAGAACTTTCCCCTTACTCCCCTCTTAAATCTCGGGACGAGATTTCTTGTAGTGGAGGAGAATTGTGACGCCTGGATAATTAAGCTACAGTGAACCTCCGCTAATGATGCCACGTCACCTCAGTTACTGCTGCTAATCCCTCGTTAGTTCAAAAACCGGTTCAAAATTCAAATTCCAAATATGGCATACAATAAAAGTTTTCAAACATTGAAACAAAAATGTTCGGGGTGAACCAAATATTGCATAGATAATTGTGGTGGAGAAACCAAACCTTGATAAAATGTTTAAGGGCTCTAAAATAATTAAAACAGTAGTGAAAACAATTAAACAAATGCCTATTGAATTTTATAAAAATATTAAAACTATTTTATTATGGGTTAAGATTTAATCTAACAGTAGATTGTTTATAAATACAAATTTAGGTACTAGTTATAATTTTTATAAATCTAAAAATAAAAGAAACTAGAAATAAAACAGTACAAGAAAATAAATAAAAGAAAAGATAAAAACAGAAAACAAAATAGAAAAAAAAGGAGAACTACCCCCCCCCCACCGGGCTCGGGCCCAGTAGGCCACAGCCCCACTGGGCCAACCCACCCGGCCCCCCCATTATCCCCCCATCCCCTGAACCCTAGCCCACTACTCCACCACCCACACCCCCCACTCCTCTCATCCCCCCCCCTCGCTGGATCTGGATCGGGGCGACGCCCCCGACGACCACGCCCGCGTCCGCTGCCGCCCGAAGGCCTCCCCGTCGCCGGACCAGCACGCCGTCGCTGCTCGTCATCGTCGCCCGGAGCTCCTCCGCCTCGTCCTCCACGTCTCCCTCGCCGCCTCGCCTTCCCCGACTCCTCCCCATCGGTCCCCTGCGCACCTCGCCATCCGACGCCGCGCCGCTGCGTCCCGAGGTCATCGCCGTCACGTCCTCGCCGGACCGCCCCGTCCCCGCCTCTCCTTCGTCGGTCCTCCCCGAGCCTCAACGCCCCTCTCCCCGTCAGACGCCGGTGAGGCACCGCCCCACCTTCTTTCTCCTGCAGTCACCGCGTCGCCGTCCCTCCCGTAGCAGCACTCTCCGCGCCCCGTGCGTGCCCCAAGGCCGCACACGCGCCCGCACACGCAGCGCCCCGGCGCGACCTCACTCGCCTGCTGCTTCCCCCATCACTGCCCGCGCCTGGCCGCACCCTGCGCCGCCTGCACGCGCGCTCGCGCGCCCACCTGCGCTGCTCCACCGCCGCCCCGCGCCTCGCTCGACATCCGCCTCGGCGCTGCTCGCAGCCGAGCCCGCAGCTCCTCCCCATGCCGCGCCCGCCTCACCTCTGGCCGCCCTCCGCCGGCGCCGCCCGGCAGTGTTGCCGGCCCCGCGCCGTCCCATCCCCTCCTCCCGGTCGTGGCCCCCTGGCCGCGCCGCGTCAGCACCCCCGCTGGCCTCGCCCCGCGCCCGGGCGTAGCGCCCCTCGGGCACGGGCGCCCGCTCGTTACGCCCAGCACCCGCTATGGCCCCCTGGGCAGATGACAGATGGGGCCCACGCCCCCTGTCTTGTTAAAAATAAAAACGAAAAGAAAATGTAATTTAAAAATGAAAATAAGTAATTAGTTAATTAATTAATTAACTAACTAATTAATTAAATAGGTAATTACTTAACTTAATTAACTCTGTTTAGTACTTAATTAACTTGATTAGTTAATTAAAACTGTTAATTAGTTGTGAGACTATGACGAACGGGACCCACGCGTCAGTTTGACCCAGTCAACGGTTGACTGCTGACGTCATGCTGACGTCATGATGACATCAGCGTGCACTGTTCTGGATAATGTTGGATTAAAATAATTAAATAAATGCTAAAAATGATTTTAATCTTTTAAAATTAATATAAAATAAACCGTAGCTCAGATGGAAAAACTTTGTACATGAAAGTTGCTCAGAACGACGAGACGAATCCGAATACACAGCCCGTTCGTCCGCCACGCATCCCTAGCATAGCGAACATGCAACTTTCCCCCTCCAATTCATTTGTCCGAAAATGCGAAACTCCGGGGATATTTTCTTGGATGTTTCCCCCCTTTGCCGGTACCACCTCATACCGCGTTAGGGCACCCCTAGCACCGCATATTGTCATGTTATGCCTTGTGATGCTTTGATTGCTTTGTTATTTATTGTATTCCCCCTCCGTTACTTCTTTTCGGTAGACCCCGAGACTGCCGGTGACCCCCCCCCCCTCCAGTTCGACTACGGTGTTGACGACACGTCCTCCTTGCCAGAGCAACCAGGCAAGCCCCCCCCTTGATCACCAGATATCGCCTACTCTCCTCTATACTGCTTGCATTAGAGTAGTGTAGCATGTTACTGCTTTCCGTTATTCCTATCCTGATGCATAGCCTGTCCTTGCTACTACTGTTGTTACCATTACCTGCTATCCTACTGCTTAGTATAGGATGCTAGTGTTCCATCAGTGGCCCTACACTCTTGTCCGTCTGCCATGCTATACTACTGGGCCGTGATCACTTCGGGAGGTGATCATGGGCACATACAATATACTTTACACAGTTACCTTACCTGTGATACTGTTCGGAGATGGGGGCTGAAGGGGCAGGTGGCTCCATCCAGGTAGTGGTGGGCCTGGGTTCCCGACGGCCCCCGACTGTTACTTTGAGGCGGAGCGACAGGGCAGGTTGAGACCACCTAGGAGAGAGGTGGGCCTGGCCCTGGTCGGCGTTCGTGGATACTTAACACGTTTAACGAGATCTTGGTATTTGATCTGAGTCTGGCCACTGGCTTATACGCACCAACCATCTACGCGGGGACAGTTATGGGCACTCGACGTCGTGGTATCAACCGAAGCCTTCGTGACGTCAGCAACGGAGCGGCGCGCGCTGGATTGGACTGGAACGCCTACTAGGCTAGGTCTGCTTCCGGCCGCCCACGCAACATGCAGGTGTGCTAAGGGCGATGGGCCCAGACCCCTGGGCTCTTAGGATTAGACCGGCGTGTTGACCTCTCTGTTGGTCTAGGTGGGGCTGCGACGTGTTGATCTTCCGTGGCCGGGCATGACCCAGAAAAGTGTGTCCGGCCAAATGAGATCGAGCGTGTTGGGTTATGTGGTGCACCCCTGCAGGGAAGTTAATCTATTCGAATAGCCATGATCTTCGGTAACAGGACGACTTGGAGTTGTACCTTGACCTTATGACAACTAGAACCAGATACTTAATAAAACACACCCTTCCAAGTGCCAGATACAACCGGTGATCGCTCTCTCACAGGGCGACGAGGGAAGGATCAGCGGTTAGGATTATGCTATACGATGCTACTTGGAGGTCTTCAGTCTACTCTCTTCTACATGTTGCAAGACGGAGGCCGCCAGAAGCGTAGTCTTCGAAAGAATTAGTTATCCCCCTCTTATTCTGGCATTCTGCAGTTCAGTCCACATATGATACCCTTACTCCATTTGATACCCATGCATATGTAGTGTAGCTCCTTGCTTGCGAGTACTTTGGATGAGTACTCACGGTTGCTTTCTCCCCCTTTTCCCCCTTTTCCTTTCATTCTGGTTGTCGCAACCAGATGCTGAAGTCCAGGAGCCAGACGCCACCGTCGACGACGACTCCTACTACACCGGAGGTGCCTACTACTACGTGATGCCCGCTGACGACAACCAGGAGTAGTTAGGAGGATCCCAGGCAGGAGGCCTGCGCCTCTTTCGATCTGTATCCCAGTTTATGCTAGCCTTCTTAAGGCAAACTTGTTTAACTTATGTCTGTACTCAGATATTGTTGCTTCCGCTGACTCGTCTATGATCGAGCTCTTGTATTCGAGCCCTCGAGGCCCCTGGCTTGTAATATGATGCTTGTATGACTTATTTTATTTGTAGAGTTGTGTTGTGATATCTTCCCGTGAGTCCCTGATCTTGATCGTACACGTTTGCATGTATGATTAGTGTACGATTAAATCAGGGGCGTCACACAGCGGCCTGCCGGGGCGAGCAGGAGGGGGCGCAACGGTAGCGGATGGCGCGGTCAAAGCGCGCCAAGGGCGCAGTGAGGGCCGCCACGGGCATGGCCAGAGCTGAGCACGGGTGGAGGTCAGGGGGCCGCGGGAGAGGAGGCAGCGGGCGCATGGCGCGCGAGCGCGCGCGCTTCGGTGCAGCCAGGAGCAGGGGCGCGGCGAAGGATGCTTCGGATGCGACGGCGATGAGCATAGGACGGTGCTAGCGGTGCGGGTGCAAGAAAATGCGGACAGGCTCTAGGAAAGGCAAGGGAGAGGTGTGAGCTCACAGGGAAGCTCGGGGAGGTCCCGGTGAAGACGATGTTGCAGCGAGCCAGCGAATCGACGTAGTGGATGACGATGGTCGAAGTTTGAAGGAGTCGATCCTGGTGATGCGGTGGAGCTTGACTTGATCTGATGCACGATGATGATGTAGCAGTCGACGGTGAACCTCCTGGACTCGGTGGAGCGACAGATGGTGGCCTGTGGCCACAGCTACGATGGCGGCGCGGCCATGGATGCGCGCGGTCGGGCTCGAGATCGAGCAAAATAGAGAGGGAGAGGGCGAAGAGGGGAAAACTAGAACTAGGGTTCCGTCGGGGATGTTGAGGTGCGGCCTTATCCACCCAGGGAGCCGCGGGATGGGCGACAGCGCAACATCCACGGCGTGGACGGCGTGCGAGCACTGCCAGCGCCATGGCCTCCCTGTTCTGTTCAAGTGGTAGGAGTAAAGCCCATTGGTGGGCTGGGCCTTTTTCTGTAGCAGTAGGCCTTAGTGCACAGTGTAGTAGTTTTCCTATCCAATTCCTTTTCTATTTAGATTCTCTCTTTCTGTTTTCTTTTAGCTCTTAATTTATTTTTGTTTACTCAAAATACAACAATAGTCCCTAAATTAGTATTTCTAAATATTTCACTACCATGGATAGTTTGGCACCTAAAATATAATAGTTTGTAATTGTTTATCATTTTAAAAGTATTTAAATAATTTTTTTTGCTACTACTTTATTTATTTTACAGTATTGAAACATTTTATAAAAGTGTGGTTTCTCCACCATAATTACCTATGGAATATTTGCCACACTTTGGACAATTTATTTTGCATGTTTGAGAAATTTGAATTTTGGACTTTAATTTGAATTTGAATTGAATTAAGATTTGGATCAAGCGAGGATTAGCAACAGCAATGTGATGACATGTCACCCTTAACAGAGGATTACTGTAGCTTAATCATCTGGGCGTCACAACCTCCCTCGGCATCGAGGCCACTATCTCGAGGATAAACCTACAAGCAAAGTTCAGATTGTCTGTGCTGCCTTTTATGTACTCAAAAGTTTACTCGTACAAGCATTAATTTTAGCAAGAAGTACCTCCGACTGAACACCATTTACCAGTCTGTACCCTAGGTAATTAAAGTTTGTCCCTGGATGATATTGGTTGTGATCTCAATCATTAGGATGCATAAACATACTAAACATGTGTATATCTGAATCTTTTTGTGAATTATCTATGCATATTATCTTGTGATCTATCAATCATTTGGGTGCATAGACATGCTGAACTTGTGTATATATGAATCTTTTGAGTTGTTGATTGTGAATGTTGGCTATGAATATGAACGTGTCCTGTGAACCTGAGTTTGATACGAATGTTTACCTTTTCTGTTGCACTTGTGTGTGAACTTGTTAGTATGTCTACTGTGGGATTTGTGACGTGTGGGTGTCAACGGCACACCTTCTTCCCGAGAAGAATTCCACCTGCTTGTTAGGGTAGCAACGGCACATCAGCTCTTTTTTATCTTTTTGCTCTGTCTTCCCCCTCCCCCGCTCAACCCCTGCCGTAATGTTTTCGGCCTCAAAACAAACATAGTAATGCGTTGTTTTGGGAGCTTAATGAAAAGTCGAGTGCTTATTTATGTAGGTTGGCTCGCCCAGCAAATGGGCTGCTGGTCCACCACGGACCGGGAGGCTAAAAATACAAGTTGTATGGTGTAGAGGCAAGTAAAAAACGACATCGCACTACACCACAACATAGATGAAACGACATGTAATCTGCCAGGAGAAGACACTTCAGAGGGCAGTAAAACTGCCGGGACAGAGTTTCTCCCGGCAGATAGAACTGCCACAAGAACGGCTGCCGGGAAACATATTTCCCGGCAGATACAAATCTCCTGGCAGTTACACTGCCAGGAAGCCATGTTCTCCCGGCAGATAGAAATATATGTTGGTAATCCAATTGCCGGCAGTTACGATAATTCCAGGCAGATTGTCTGCCCTTGACTTGTACTTAGCCCGGCAGTTTTCTTGATCCTGGTAGCATATATATATATATATATATAGAGAGAGAGAGAGAGAGAGAGAGTAACACTATTCTGATTCTGGAATCAAAATAGTTATTCTGATCACAGCGCTCTATACGATGCGAATGTTCCCGAACTAGTTCGTTGAAAAAGCCCCACCCATCATATCCCCGGATCCAATCGCCTCCCTCACCGCAACCACCCAGCATGCCGCCGGCCGCCATCCCCACCACTGCCTAGCGTGCCGCCGGCCGCCTTCGCAGCGCGTCGCACCTGCCTCCCCGCACCCCCTCATGAATACCACCCCTGTGCGAACCTCCACCAGGCGCCGCCGCCGAGGTCCACCTGCCCGTGCTCCCCGTTTCCTACTGCCGCCGAGGTCCCCAGGACATCGTCACCATGCCTCTCCATGGAAATAAGATCTGGCGATCGCCTCAAGTAGCTGCGTCGCCGTTGTTGTTCCAGGCGGGCGGCGGTGTTGTCCCCACCTCCGAGCATCCTCAACTGAGCAGAGGAGCTCCTTCCTGATCTACTCGCTTGACGGTGGAGCCGTGGAGGAGTGGAGCCGCGCGCGCGTCTGGGTGGAGGCGGAGGAGTGGAGCCGCGCGCGCGTCTGGGTGGAGGCGGAAGAGTGGAGCTGCACGCCCAGGTCCAGCTGGATCTGGTCGGTGCGCCACTGACCACCGCTGCTGGCATGACCCATAGACAGCCAGCAGCCTCCTTCCTCTCGTTTTCTCCCCAAGCACTGCACATCCACGATGACCTTCTCCCTCCCATTCCATCCTGTAAGTGGATTCATCTAGCATATCACTGTCGCACGAGTGAGGATGACAACACTTTCAGCAGCGAAAAAATCAGCAGGAGTTCGTTCGGTCCATCGGGGCATCTAAACCTGAACTTCACCTTGGATTACCATGGGAGTGTGGATTAGTAGGAAAAAATGACATGGTGTTCATTGTCTGAAAAGAATGGATTCAGAGTAGGCCACCGTCCAGCTCCTCTGCAGACGAGATGGCTCCATGGTGTCCCACGGCCATGGCGGGCTCCTCTGCAGACGACTTGGCTCCAGCCGTGCTCAAGGCCACCGCCACCCATGGACATGCTCGAGGTCACCTGCAGCTGCTATGCAGCTGGGCCGAGGGAGCAGTGCCAAGCTGTGCTGCCGTACGCACAGCCCGTGATGCTGTTGACGGCCAGGTGCTCCATCATGGGCAGTTCAAAAATACTAATGCTAGTTGGCCGTATAGGTTCAGTAGTGGTATAATGCTTTAGGTTCCTGACTTCTGGTCTTGATGTTTGGCCGTACTTGAGGTTCAGCTTGGTACAGTATACGGGATCAGTTTGGATTTGGTCTTTTTCTGCATCTTGGCACCGTGTTATACATATTTTAAAGTGCACAAAAAATAGCACTTACAGTCAAATTTGTTGTGCAAGTGCGGATGCTCCATAGGTGCTTGTTGTAATCCAAAATCCATTGAAAACACAGTAAAGTTTGTATATTTAAAAAGCCTTGGAAACTAAAATCAAAATTCAACAAAAAAAAAATGCTGGCGAGTTCTTTGCAAAAACCACATGAAGTTCGATAAGTATAATTTTAGAAGTTCAAGTAATATGAGAACGCTGGAAGTTTGCAGAAGAAAAATACCAATGGTGCAGTTGCCATCAGCTACATTCGCCGGAGCCCTGCTCCTCCACGAATCTTGCCAACTGCGCGCCACCGACGTGGATCCGCACCATCCCAATACCCGACCTTCATGGGGTGCCTGCGGTGTCCTTCGTCACAGTGTGTCGTTGATTCCGGCCAACGACGGGCCCTGAAACTTCGCGTGGATGCTGCTTTTGGTCACCCTTACCATCGAGCGTGAGAGTAGAGCAAGGAATCTCTATCCTGATCTGGGTTTCATCACGGTTGGACATGACGTTGTCTTGTGAAGCACACAGAAAATATGGGCAAAAGAAATAACATGTGTTTGCAACCCAGTTTTGTTCTCAAATGCATGCAAGATGTACAAGCAAAGCGAAAAAGTTGTGTAAGGTCGAGTTCCGCAATGTCACGCCGGTAGCGCTACGCACACACTGCTCCCTGTGCATGCATGGTTTCTCTCTCTAGTAACTAGCATGTTTGGTGAATTTGTGAAGTCCTGCTAGTACTTAGTACTAACAGAGAAGGAAAATCGCCATTGAACCTCATTTTGACATAAATGGAACCAATTTAGTAAACTTAGGAAGCCCACAGTGTGTCGCCACCCATTCCTTTTATAAGACGATGGTCGTGTGTGTGCGCATGTGGTTTTCAATTTAGAAAAATCAATCATTTGATTTTCATCGTTTCAAAAAAAACCGAGAAGTTCAGTTTAAGGAACCAAAGAAGTGCGAATTTAAAAACTCAAATTTTCCTTTGTGCTAAACAAATAAAAATTGAGAATTTTAAAATAAAAAAACACAGGAGTTCGATGTATACGGACAAAAACAAATTATTTTCGTTTCTAGGAAAAATAGAAGTATGAAAGTTCAATTTTAAAAAAAAATTGTTTGATGCTTATTTGAAAACATATTTTTTTCTAAGAATAAGACTAAGAAGTTCAAATTAAGAAAACTGAGAAGTTCGAAGTGTATAAAAAGCTCATATTTTTTCTCTTTACTAAAGAATAAAATGAAGAACTTCAAAACTTGCGCAGTTCAATTTGTACTAAAAAGATAGAAAATAAAACAACAGTAAAGTTCACACATCATGGAAAAAAGATGATCGTGTTATTTTCGGTGTTTGCTCATATGACCAATTTAAATGCAGAATCTTAGATATTTTTAGTTGAAACATACGAAACAATATTTACAACGTGAAAAAGTAAATTCAATAGTAATCCAATTTTCTGTTTATAAAATACAAAACTAAGAAGTTAAAAATTTAAATAACACATTAGTTTGATGTAAAAATAAAGAAATAGATTTTCCCTATTTCTAAAAAATAAAACCATGAAGGTCAAATTAAACTAACAAAGTAGTCCAATGCTCATTAAAATTTTGGATTTTTCTTATTTCTAAAAAATAACCAATTTTTTTAAAAGTTAGATTTTCCTCGTTTCTAAAAAACAAGAGAGAAGGTCAGATCAAAATACAGAGCAGTTCAAAAATTGTTTATAAAAAGATGGATTTAAAAAAATCTAGAAAATTTGACATAGCCAAGAAGATAAAAAGACATAGAAGTTCAATTTGAAATAACCGAGAAGGCCAAAAAACAAAGAAGTTAAAATTTAAAAACCTAGAAAATTGTTGGCTTATTTAAAACCATATTTTTCTAAGAAGTTCAATATAAAAAAGAGAAGTTCAAAGGTTAAAAAAACTTAGATGTTTTCTCGTCACTAAATAATAAAATGAACAAATTCAAAAAAAAAGGAAAAACTAAAATTTCAAAAACAAATTCACGTTTAAAAAAACTAGAAGTTTAAAAATAAAATAACGAAGTGGTTCAATGTTTATTAAAAAAACTAGGATTTTACCTTCTTTAAAAAAACTCAGATATCAACTATTATTAAAGAATCAACCATGAAGATAAAAAAGTAGTCAAATTTATGTTTAGTTAAAAAACAAAAACAAAAAATTTACTCAAAAAAATGTGAAGTTCAAATAAAAATAACACAGAATTCAAAGTATATCAAAACATGGGATTTAGAAGGTCAAAAGACAAAAACAAAAAATAATGTTGTTTTGCGCATTTTTCCCCAATACTAAAGATTAAAACCAAGAAAGTCAATTTTAAGAAATGGAGTAGTTCAATGTATTTAAAAAAACTCAGGTTTTCTCGTTACTAGAGAATAAAAACTAAAAATTTCAATTGGAAAAAGCGGAGCAGTTTGATATCTATTCGAAAAAATCAGATTTTTCTAGTTAGTGGATAATAAACCAATAAGTTCAATTTGAAACAACAAAGAAGTTCGAATTTTCTAAAACACCCTCCAATTTTCTCATTTCTAAAAAGAGATAATGAAGTTCAAATAAAAAAGGTAGAGCGGTTCAATGTCTCTAAAAAGCTCAAATATTTTCACGTAACCAAGAGAAGTTTAGATTGATAACCACCAGAAGTTTGCGTAGTACAAGACGTGCATTTTTGTATTAAAAAGGAATAAATAAACAAAGGCTAAAAGTTTTGCTGCTAGAAACTCAAGTGCTCGGCACGAAAAAGTTCAAAATTTCTTGTGAGAGAGGTTGAACAAAAATACGTGACAGAAGTTCAAGGTGAAAACAGCGGGAAGTTCAACTACTGCAAGGAATGCATTTCAAATGAGAATAAAAGTATAGAAAATTAAAATCTTAAAAGGTTTGTTGAAAGAAGTTCAAGTGCTCTATCCGAGGAAGTTCAAAAATTCTTACGAGAGAGGTTCATCTTGTATTTCCATGTTCGATTTTTTCCGTATAAAAATCGAATACAATTCTTTACTCAAAAATATAAAAAGTTGAAGTTCAAATTGAAACAACAGAGAAGTTTGTAGTTTATTAAAACCTAGGATTTACCCGTTCGAATAATAAAAAACACAACGCCATTTTTTGCACTTTTAAAAACAACCTCATAAATGAAAAAATAGTTGCTAGAAGTTCAATTGCTCGACGAGGAAAAGTTCGAAAAATTATTGTGAGAGAGGTTCACCGTGTATTTAGATGTCCAAAATACATAAAAAATATGTTGTTTTTTGTGTTTTAAAATAACTCTCTCAAAGCAGAGAGAAGTTCAACATGATAACAACCGGAAGTTCATGTACTACATGGTGTGTGTTTCATATAAGAAAAATACAATAAAGTGAAACAGAGTGAAGTTCAAACAGACATGCCCAGAAGTTCAACTACTTCATGCAGTGCAAAAAACAACACGTCAAAAACAAAGTGAAGTTCAAACAGACATGCCCCAGAAGTTCTACTACTTCACGCAGTACATTTCTGTTCGCGATGAACGCAGAAATCATGATCTCGCCATTTTCTAATTTACCTCAAAATGGTAGGAATATTATTTGTGTAAATTCAAGTCCTCCGTCGGAGAAAGTTAAAAAAATATTGTGAGCGAGGTTTGTACAAAAAAATATCATTTATGTAACATTGACGAATGGATGAGAAAATTACAAACGAAAATACGTCATAGAAGTTCAACGTGAAAACAGCAGGAAGTTCAACTACTACAGAAAATGAATTTCAAATGAAAAACTATTAAAATTGTCGCGAGTATGAAAAAACGATTAATACGGGAAAGTTGCGTGTTTACAGCAGCTTTCCATCGGTATATCACCCGCTCAATTCCCGTGAGTGGATGGAGAGCTACGAGCAGTGGATGAAGATCTACTAGCAAAAAAATCACGTGAAAAACAGAGTGAAGTTCGGGAACATGCACCGAGAAGTTCAGGTTCTTCACGCGGTGCATTTTCGAAGAATCTTTTTCGCGATAGAGGCAGAACGAATGATCCCACCATTTTCGAAATTACTTGAAAACAGCTAGGAAACAGAGAAACCCATCAACATGAAAAGGTTTCCCATTTTCCGTAGCTTTTCAATGGTATATTATTTGCCCAGTTCCGATAAAGTTTGTAGAAATTACGGCGAAAATACCTTTTTCGCCATTTTTGAAACTGACTTAAAACCGTAAAGAATTTGGAGAAACAATACATACTAAAAATTTTCGCATTTTTTCAAGTTTTCGAACGCCATATCATTTGCTGCATTCGGACGCACGGTTAAATAATTAGCTCGAAAATACGAACTCGGTAGGACTTGGACCATTTTCTAAATTACTCTTAAACCATTCAAAATTAGAAAAAACTTTCAAGAGGAAAAAATTGCGCATTTTCATAAGCTTTCCAACGCCATATCATATGCCTCCATTGGATTAGCCGTTTAGAGATGACATCGAAAAAACTAACTCAGCTGTTCGGTTTACGAAATTATACGTTTTTTCAAATTACTCTTTAACCATAGGGAATTAGAGAAAACTTTAAACATGTGGAAGGAGCGGTTTTGCAGCATCTTTCCAACGCCATATTATATGCCTAATTCCGATAAACGGTTTAGAAATGCGATCGAAAATACGATTCACGTTTTTTGTGTGAAGAAAAAACGGTTTTCAAAACTGCTCTTAAACCGCTTATATTTTGCCAAAAATTTAATTTGGGTCATGATACTGATGTTTATAGCTTTCCAACGGTATATCGCAAGCCCCGTTTGGGCAATGTTGGCGGAAGTTCAACCTAGTTCATAGGGAAGTTCAACTTGATCAGAATATTATTCTGATCCCGTGATCAGAATAGTGTTTATGTATATATATACATACATATATATATATATAGTTGATTGCTATTCATACAGGAACTCACTCAAGATTCAATAGCAGATCTCAAACACATAATGACTAAAAATCAGTACTTTAACATTCACACATGCTTACAGTAGCATCCAGCTATATCAATAAATAGAATTTACACAAGACATACATGCGTTGAGTAGCATCCAACTAGATCAATAAACAGAATTTACATAAGACAGTAAGATTTACATAATTTACTAAGCTAAACAAATGGTTTGAGCTTTGATGCACAGCTGCGGTCATGTCCAGGAAGATAAATTGCTTGTTCGCAACAGTTTGTTGGATGGCTTTGTCGGTGTCAAAACCGGCGGATCTCAGGTAGGGGGTCCCGAACTGTGCGTCTAGGCGGATGGTAACAGGAGACAAGGGACACGATGTTGTTACCCAGGTTCGGGCCCTCTCGACGGAGGTGAAACCCTACTCCTGCTTGATTAATATTGATGATATGGGTAGTACAAGAGTAGATCTACCACGAGATCAAGGAGGCTAAACCCTAGAAGCTAGCCTATGGTATGATGGTTGTTCCTACGGACTAAAACCCTCCAGTTTATATAGACACCGGAGAGGGCTAGGGTTACACAGAGTCGGTTACAATGGTAGGAGATCTACATATCCGTATCGCCAAGCTTGCCTTCCACGCCAAGGAAAGTCCCTTCCGGACACGGGACGAAGTCTTCAATCTTGTATCTTCATAGCCCAGGAGTCTGGCCGAAGGTATAGTCCGGCTATCCGGACACCCCCTAATCCAGGACTCCCTCAGTAGCCCCCAAACCAGGCTTCAATGACGATGAGTCCGGCGCGCAGATTGTCTTCGGCATTGCAAGGCGGGTTCTCCTCCAAATTCCGTGTACCTGTTGAATAATGTCCGATTTCTTGTAAATGTAGCGCTCCTTGGCTTCTACGCCCAATAATGGCCGTCTTCCACGTGTCAAACGAATACGAAAAGTCAGGGTGTTTTTACATTTACACCCCTAGCCGCGTGAATGAGCCACCTATTTAAGGGGACGAGGATTTAGATCCAAACCACACCTTCTCCCCTCCGCGAGTATTCATCAGAGCCGACAGAGGTCCATTCTATCATGGTCGGCCGCCGCAGCTCCTCCTCTCGCCCTTCGAGCCCTCAGCCTGGAGATTGGGAGAGATGCTCCATCCCGCACAGCGAGCTAGTGACACTCCAGACCAAGGGATTTCTCCCCCCGGCCTATATGGTCCCAGTTCGAGCCGGACTTGCCACCTATAATGGCGGAGAGCAGGCGGAGAGCGCCCCAAATCCCTCCAAAGGAGAGCGGGTATGCCTTGTCCCTTACTTAATAAGAGGGCTCGGATTTCCAATTCATCTGTTTCTCCGGGGGCTCCTGGAGTTCTATGGCCTCCAGCTGCACAACCTCACGCCTGCCTCCATATTGCATATCGCGGGCTTCGTAGCCCTTTGCGAGCTGTTTTTGGGCTGCGAGGCTCATTTCGCGCTGTGGAAAAGGCTATTCTGCCTTGTGCCCCGTTCTCAGAAGGGGTCAATATATCAAGTGGGCGGAGCCGAAGTGTGGCACATCGCCGGGACCGGATATCTATCCGGAACCCCAAAGAAGGCGTTCGAGGACTGGCCTTCGGAATGGTTTTATATAGAGGACGTCCCGCCGCCGGATCCTGTCCGGATCGGCCTCCCTGAGTTCGACAGTGCTCCCCTAAAGAAGCGCCTAAGCTGGCGTCCACGGAGCCCTCAGAGGGAAAGTGACAAGGACGTTCTTTACCTGATGGGCCGGATAAGATTGTTAGCTCATTCCGGACTGACCATGATCGGGGTCATGGCCGCATGCATCATGCGAGGGGTGCAACCGCTTCAGTATAGAGGTCACCCCATGTGGGACTTCAACGGGGAGGACGACGCCATCCGCCACGGCCGTAAGGGGCCGGATTCGGCTGCCGCTCTAATAAAGATCTTGTCCGCTTTGTACAAGGGAGAAGAGGAGGAATTTCTCCGCGTCAACCCACAGGGTGGATTTTCTATGTACAATCCCCCAAGTTGGGTAAGTGGACACTTTTACTTGCCCATCCGTTTTGTATTCCCATCGTTAAATATTCAGTCTAACGACTTCAACATAGGAACTGCGCCAAGCTGTTAAAGAAATAAACAACCCTCCTCCACAACCCGAGGATCCGGGACGGTCCCTCGACCCGGCCTCTCAAGAGGATCCGGACTTATCTGTGGAGCTGATTGATGGGGTGTTTCATAAATTGAGAAAGGACAACGCCTTGGTGGCCATTACGGCCGATTACCCAAGGCTACACCCAGCCTCACAGGTAACTGAGACCGAAGTCCCAGCACTTTGAAAAGGCATCTATCCTCGCGTGTTTTCGATTGCTGTATGACAACCGTGTTTTGCAGGGGAGATCCTTGAGACGGGAGGCCGAGCCTGCGGCGACTAGCCAACGAGGGGCGGCAAGGCCTCGCGGGCTGAAAAGAAGTGCGGTCCGGACTGAGACGCCGGCGCAAAGGTATAGCGCGCCATCTTATTCCCAGGTGTTATTCCTTCAAGGCATATTAACGCTCGTGCTCTCTTCAGGATGAAGAGACCTCGCTGGACTATATCCGGAGAGGTTGCCAATCGCGCCTCCACTAGCCAGGCTCCAAAGCCTGGTCCAGAAGCGGAGGCAAACACAAGGCGCGCACCGGACGCTCCTCCGACAGAGGATGCGGACAGGCTGTCTGCCACCAATTCCGAGGTGGAGAGTGCCATGAACCACAGGCGTCGCCGGACAGTTCTTCGCGACGGTTGTTTCTCCCAAGAAGCATTGGATGCCTTCAATTCGGGAGATGCGTGCCTCCGTGCCGCTCAAAATGGTCTAGCCAGAGCCACGGAGCAATATGTAAAAGACATATGGGTAAGAAAATTTTGGTAATTATATATATACCAGTAGCCCCTGAGACTTGAAACAGTTGGAATAACCGATTTAAGGATCATTTGTTATGCAGGTTCTTACAGAAAAGAATACCCTACTGTCCCAGGAGCTGGAAGAGTGCAAAGCCCAACTTGAGGCCGCACTAGCCGCGGCAGGGGAGCCCAAGGAGACCCCCTCTGGTAATATACGCTTCGAAAGATAAGTATTTTGCAAAGTGCGGCATCGGTGCAAATCTGACAAATGAAATTGCAGATGGCGCCGGATTAAATCCGGAAGAGCAACAACTCCTATGCCAGCTGAAGGCTGGTGAGAGCGTGCTGACAAAGGTGAGGCGGGAGAAGAACGATCTCCAAGATGCCAACACCAAGCTGGGCGTTGAACTGAAGGATGTTCGTGCCCAGCTATTGGACTCCATTAAGGAGAATCAGCGGCTTCGACGCGGCATATTTAGTAAGTGCTTAAACGAACTTTGAAAAAAAAGAGTTCGGCGAGGAAGTTGACTAACAGAGTAATGTCTGTAGGTATGCTAATAGGTCATCCTGCAGAGGAAATTCCCGGTTCTACGGGTGACCTTCTTCCCGAGCTCTCACAACTGCACGAGCGAGTTCGGCAGGTGATGCAAGGCGTCGCCCAGGCCTTGTGGCCATCTGTCTCCATGCCCGAAGGCCTTGGAGAGCTTGTAAAGAAGCTGAAGGGAGCACGACGGCGCTTCCGATTGTGGAAGATGTCAGCCTGCTGTCAAGGCGCCAGGGAGGCCTGGGCCATGGTGAAGACACGGTACACGAAGGCTGACCCAAACCACATGGCCGAGGTCGGACCCGTGGGGCCCGATGGGAAGGAGATCCATGTGACCTTAGTATACGGCCAAGTAGAATTGGCCGCAAAGTATTCCCAACAGGACTGTAAACTAGACAGCCTGTTAGATGGTATTGAAGAGGAATACAATCAGTCAGATTGACTATGTAAGTTTAATTGACATGTGTAATGCCTTCTAGCCGGATTGTAGATCGTTTGTCATGGCCGACCTTCTCGCTTCAACCTCGGGACCTGACGGTCCAGAGTGTGTCCGAATACCCTAGCGGTTATATAAGAACCGGGGTATGCATGGAGACTAGGCGTAGGGGTCATTAGTGCTTGAACAGACAAGTGCCCAACTAGTTATGTTATATTACATGGTTAGTAAGAAACATCTTCCAGGAAGAATAGTTTCGTTAGGGGTTCCTTTCCCTGGGAGGCATGCCCTAAAGTGCATGTCCATTCTGCGAAAAGAGACACGGGAAAAACATCTGGGGGCGTATAGATAAATAAGTGGAAAAAAGATCATCTTTAGTTCACCGACCGAATATTCCCTTAAGAATGCTAGCTTCCGGCTTCACCCAGTCTGAGGTACACATCCGCCTGACCCGGCAGTCACAATCGCAGAGGTGCTCCCTTTACCACCTAGCTGAACAATCGGGAACGCAGGGGTAAGCACAGGAGCCAGGCAACCCAGCTTGGGCAAAACTTAAGTCATATCGATGCATATAATGGTGAATAAAAGGTACATGCGGAAGTGTGACACATGTGTTGGGCATGAAGCCCATATAAATAAGCTTCTGTTTAAAGAAGCCCCCAGGTTTAATGAGCGCGGATAGCGCGTCACTTTATGAGCCTTTAAAGGCTATAAGAGAGAGAGAGAGAGAGAGAGAGAGGAGAAGGAGAGAAATGTAAGACAGAAAGTATATAAAAAATGGACAGAGGAAGGAGACGAACACAGAGTCCGGCGCTAGGCATAGAATCTTCGGAGACGGGCTGCGTTCCATGGGTTCGGCTCGAGTCGGTTATCCGATGCATCTCGCAGGCGGTACGCTCCACCAGTCAGGACTTGGTCAATTATGAAGGGACCTTCCCACTTGGGCTTGAGTTTGTCCTTGTTCTTGTCCGGCAGGCGTAGAACTAATTCGCCAACGTTGTAATTTTTGGCCCGTACTTCTCTGCTTTGGTATCTTCGAGCCTGCTGTTGATAGAATGCGGAACAGGCTTTTGCCACGTCACGCTCTTCCTCCAAGGCGTCCAAACTGTCCTGCCGATCAAGCTCGGCTTCTCTTTCTTCGTACATGCGCACTCGAGGTGAGTCATGAATTATGTCGCAGGGCAAAACTACCTCTGCGCCGTACACCATGAAGAATGGTGTGTATCTGGTGGTGCGATTCGGCGTGGTCCGCAGCCCCCAGAGTACGGAGTCGAGCTCCTCTACCCAGTGCGTATTAGATTCCTTAAGGGACCGCACTAATCTGGGTTTGATGCCGCTCATGATAAGACCATTTGCACGTTCGACCTGGCCGTTAGTTTGTGGGTGATAGACGGAAGCATAATCGAGCTTGATGCCCATGTTTTTGCACTAGAGTTTTACCTCATCGGCCATAAAGTTCTTACATTATCACTGATGATGCTGTGGGGGACGCCGTAACGGTGTACAACCCCGGATATAAAGTCTATCATCGGTCCGGATTCGGCCGTCTTAACAGGCTTGGCTTCTATCCATTTGGTGAACTTATCCACCATGACCAGTAAGTATTTTTTCTTGTGGGTTCCTCCTTTAAGGGGTCCAACCATGTCAAGCCCACAGACCACGAAGGGCCAAGTGATGGGGATAGTTTGGAGGGCGGTGGGTGGCATATGGCTTTGGTTTGCAAAAAGCCGGCAACCGACGCATCGTTGGACTAAGTCTTGGGCGTCTGCCCGAGTCGTCGGCCAATACAAGCCTGTACGGAAGGCCTTGCTTACAAGGGACCGAGTTGCAGCGTGATGACCGCCGAGTCCGGCATGAATTTCAGCCAGGAGGTTCCGCCCTTCCTCTTCGGAGATGCACCTTTGAAGGACTCCGGTAGTGCTTTTCTTATAAAGCTCTCCCTCATGGACTTTATAGGCTTTAGGTCGCCGCACTATGCAGCATGCCTCATTTTGGTCCTCGGGGAGTTCCTTCCTAGTAAGGTAGGCGAGGAATGGTTCTGTCCACGGGGCGATGACGACCATTATTACGTGGGCTGAAGGTGTTATTTCATTGGCAGAGCCTCCAATTATGTAAGAGTGTTCGGTGTCGGGCAGTGCGGTTGGGTCCGGGCTGTTATTGCCGGGTTCCCCTTCCCATACTACGGATGGCTTGAACAGCCTTTCCAAGAAGATGTTGGGGGGACTACATCGCGTTTTGCGCCGATGCGTGCCAGGACATCTGCCGCCTGATTATTTTCCCGGGCTATATGGTAAAATTCGAGCCCTTCGAACCGAGCGGACATTTTTAGGACGGCATTGCGATAAGCTGCCATTTTTGGATCCTTGGCATCAAAGTCTCCATTTATTTGGGATATTGCGAGGTTCGAGTCCCCGCGCACCTCTAGGTGTTGAATGCCTATGGATACTGCCATCCGGAGACCATGTAAAAGGGCCTCATATTCGGCTGCATTGTTGGAGTCTGTGTACATTATCTGAAGTACGTATTGAACTGTGTCTCCTGTGGGGGACGTCAAAACGACGCTAGCCCCTAGACCGGCCGACATTTTGGAGCCGTCGAAGTGCATGACCCAGTTTGAATATGTGCCGTACTCTTTAGGGAGTTCGGCCTCCGTCCATTCTGCGACGAAGTCGGCCAAAACTTGCGACTTGATAGCTCGCCGTGGCTTGTAAGTTATGTCGAACGGGAGGAGCTCAATGGCCCATTTTGCAATCCCGCCCGTCGCGTCGTGGTTGTTTATAATATCGTTAAGTGGCACTTCCGAGGCTACTGTTATTGAACACTCTTGAAAGTAGTGTCGCAGCTTCCGGGATGCCATAAATACCGCGTACGCAATCTTTTGATAATGCGGGTACCGTGACTTGCACGGAGTAAGGATAGTGGACACATAGTAGACCGGCTTTTGAAGGGGGAATTTGTGTCCGTCCATTTCTCGTTCGACGACGAGCACTGCGCTTACGACCTGATGGGTTGCTGCAATGTATAATAGCATTGGTTCGCCAATGTTTGGCGTGGCCAGGACTGGGTTTGTTGCCAAGAAGGCTTTTATTTCGTCGAGTCCGGCCGTGGCTGCATCCGTCCACTTGAAGTGTTCGGTGCGCCGAAGGAGGCGGTAAAGGGGTAGGGCCTATTCTCCCAAGCGGGAGAAAAAGCGGCTTAGAGCCGGCACGCATCCGGTTAATTTTTGTATTTGTTTGAGGTCCTTCGGGATATCCAATTGTGACAGAGCTCGGATCTTGGCTGCATTTGCTTCAATTCCTCTACCGGATATAATGAAGCCCAAGAGCTTTCTGGCTGGAACGCCGAAAACGCATTTTTCCGGGTTGTGCTTGATGTCGTATGTTCGGAGGTTATCGAATGTTAGCCTCAAGTCGTCTACTAGAGATTCGACATGTCTTGTTTTAACGACCACGTCATCTACGTATGTCTCCACTGTTTTGCCGATCTGGTTTGCCAGACATGTCTGAATCATGCGCTGATATGTTGCGCCCGCGTTTTTGAGCCCGAAGGGCATTGTGTTGAAGCAGAATGGGCCGTATGGTGTGATGAATGCCGTTGCGGCTTGGTCTGACTCTGCCATCTTTATTGGATGGTAGCCGGAGTATGCATCGAGGAAACACAATGAATCGTGTCCTGCGGTAGCGTCAATAATTTGATCGATGTGGGGGAGGGGAAGGGATCCTTTGGGCAAGCCTTGTTAAGGTCTTTAAAATCAATGCACAGGCGCCAGGATTTGTCCTTCTTTGGTACCATCACCAGGTCTGCTAGCCAGTCCGGGTGTTTTATATCTTTGATGAATCCGGCCTCCAATAACTTGGCTAGTTCCTCTCCCATGGCCTGTCTCTTAGGTTCGGAAAAACGCCGAAGAGCCTGTTTGACTGGCTTGAATCCTTTTAAGATACTTAAGCTGTGTTCGGCCAGCCTGCGTGGGATTCCTGGCATGTCTGAAGGGTGCCAGGCAAAAATGTCCCAGTTCTCTCGTAGGAACTCTCGCAGTGCGGCGTCTACATCAGGGTTTAACTGTTCCCCGATGGAAGCTGTTTTATTGGGGTCCATTGGATGGACCTGGAATTTGACTATTTCGTCCGCCGGTTTAAAGGAGGTGGACTTGGATCTTTTGTCGAGTATCACATCGTCCCTATTCACCGTGGAGCGCAGCGCAGTCAGTTCCTCAGCCGCTAGGGCTTCGAATAGCGCCTCGAGGGCCAGTGCGGCTGTCTTGTTTCCGGCGCAGAGTGCTATGTCCGGATCACTAGCGAGAGTGATGATTCCGTTAGGCCCGGGCATCTTGAGCTTCATGTACCCGTAATGGGGTATTCCTTGGAAGATTGTAAACGGTTCCCGCCCTAGCAGAGCGTGGTATCCGCTACTGAACGGGGCCACTTGGAACGTGACCTCTTCGGACCTGTAATTATCCGGCGTGCCGAACACCACATCTAGTATGATTTTTCCTGTACAACGCGCTTCCCGACTGGGGATTATTCCTCTAAAGGTTGTGCTGCTTCGCTCAATGCGGTTCCACTCTATTTCCATTTTTTGAAGGGTTTCCTCATAAATGAGGTTCAATCCGCTGCCGCCATCCATGAGTACCTTGGTAAGACGAAAGTCGTCCACTATTGGACTGAGGACCAATGCGGCTGGTGCTCGGGCTGTTCCGAATTTAGGTTCATCACTGGCGTTAAAAGTAATAGCCGTGTCACTCCATGGGTTTATTGTTGCTACTTGGTAGACTTCGGCAAGGCTGCGGGGTGTTCTTTTTTGCATATTATTTGATGCGAAAGTCTCGAAGACTGTTAATACCGTGCTGGTGTCTCTAGGGTGGCTTTCTGTGGCTTCTGGAATTAGAAGATCTTCGCCAATTTTTGCCACCTGCCGGAGTATCCAACATGCTCTAAGGCTGTGAGTTGTCGTGGCGCCCTCTGCACTGTGAATTTTACAGGGTCCATTAAGCCATCCTTCGAGTACGGTTCCGTGCCCTGTAGAGGGCTTTTGCTTTTTGGTATTAAAACCGGGTGTCTGGCGATGATGCACCCTTTTATTTCGGACTGGGTTTGTCTTTAGGGCCGGATTGTCCCAAAATTTTATTTCGGTTTTCCAGGTGCTTTCCATCGCACAGTACTTTCATACTATGGACGCCAAGTCAGCGAAGCGTGTAATATCACGGCGACTTATGGCGTTGAGGATTCCCTTGTCCGTGCAATTATTGCAGAAGAATGAAATTGTGTCTTCCTCGCGGCAGTCCTTTATCATGTTCATAACCAGGAAGAATCTGGCCCAGTAATGATGTACTGTTTCTTCGGGCTCTTGTCTAATTTGGGATAGATCGCTTATGTACGGGTGGGTGGGTGGAATCAAATCCGAAACCTCACCCAATCTGAGGCCCAAAGGCCAAGGAGTTTCCGAACTCGGAAGTTTGGATTCTTGGATGCTGTCCAATGAATCTAGCCCGTCGCCTGACTTTAAGTTCAGGTCTTGAGTGATGTCCTCCCCTCCGCGGGTATCCGGCTTGGAGGGATCGGGAATCCGGATATAGCTAGTACTTAAGATAGATGAAGGGTCGCCGCACTGTCCCTCTACCACGACAACGTGATGGGTGACCTGGGGAGAGTTAATCTCTCTCAGATCGGGTTTAGGCCCAATCTGGTCGTATTCCGTAGCGACTCCCAGGGCGGCGATGCGATTCAAGAGCTCGTTTAGGGAAGAGAGCTCCATCGGATCTAGCTACTCGGCGAATTCCGAGCTGACATGAAGATTGCTTTCGATGATCCGAGAAGTCATCATCGGCACAGCAGCCGAACATGCGATCATAAGGAAACCACCTAGCCGGAGAGTTTGGCCGACAGCCAAAGCTCCCTTAGCAACGGAACCGTCTTTAAAGACGGAATGAGGCATCCTTCCTGATGGCGACGGCACAAAGGAACTCTCAATGAAAGCACCAATATCGGTGTCAAAACCGGCGGATCTTGGGTAAGGGGTCCCGAACTGTGCGTCTAGGTGGATGGTTACAGGAGACAAGGGACACGATGTTTTTACCCAGGTTCGGGCCCTCTCGATGGAGGTAAAACCCTACTCCTGCTTGATTAATATTGATGATATGGGTAGTACAAAAGTAGATCTACCACGAGATCAAGGAGGCTAAACCCTAGAAGCTAGCCTATGGTATAATGGTTGTTCCTACGGACTAAAACCCTCCAGTTTATATAGACACCGGAGAGGGCTAGGATTACACAGAGTCGGTTACAATGGTAGGAGATCTACATATCCGTATCGCCAAGCTTGCCTTCCACGCCAAGGAAAGTCCCTTCCGGACACGGGACGAAGTCTTCAATCTTGTATCTTCATAGCCCAGGAGTCCGGCCGAAGGTATAGTTCCGGCTATCCGGACACCCCCTAATCCAGGACTCCCTTAAGCTTCATGAAATGTCTTTTAAATACCAGACTTGCCACCATCCTATGAAACGCCATCATTCAAAAAGAGCCACATGTCTCCCCCAGAAGAGTCACCAAACTTGCAATGCTCTGAAAAACGCAGCTAAACCACGCCCTCCATAATTGTGGAAATATACAAAGACCTGCAACTAGATCGATGTAATTTGCAAAAATTTAGTTCGAAGAAGTAAAACATTAGTATAAAAAGCTAACAAAACAGATGTCAATTGCCGTATTTTGTTTTAAAAAATTCTAAAAATGAAAAGCTGAGGATGTTCAGAGATGAGAACCATGTTACAAAAAAGAATTTCATGGGATCCCAAGTTCAAACATCAAGAACATGAAGCAAAGGTATGAAGTTTTGTACTCCCTCCGTTCCAAATTACTTGTCACAGAAATGGATGTATCTAAAACTAAAATACATCTAGATACATCCATACCTGCGACAAGTAATTCAGAATGGAGGGAGTAGCATTCAACAATCTCATCCTTGTGACAAAACTTACAAGATTGATACTCCCTAATACCCAAATTAATTGATGCAACTTTAGTACAACTTTGTAGGCGTCAATTAACTTTTTGAACCACGGAGAAAAAAATTATGAACAGATAAGGATCGGATCTGGTTGGTTTAGTTTAGAATGGTTTCGTTTACAGAAATTATGAAAGCAAAGGTATGAAGTTTTGTAGTATTAAACAATCTCATCCTTGTGACAAAACTTACAAGCTTGATACAAAACTTTTTTAACCGCAGACAAATTTTTACACTTCCAAGTACAATTTCGATGTATAGTAAATAGCAAGTAGTAAAATGCAGGTCAAACGATTTGTACACATGAGATGCTTCCTTTTTCCCCAAAACCGCATGCCAAGCATAGCATGTTTATACTTATGGAACATATATAGCACAATGCAGTGTACAATGAAATAAAGTAAATAACCACCATAAATTCACACAAAGCACTAGAGCTAATTTTGTTGGCCGCTACGCACTGGCAGTTAAAGACAACAGCCAATAGCTCAAAATGCCACCGAAGCCCACTAGCATGTGAGCGCCTATCTAGTTCACTATAATTAGAAGCCACCATTATGAGTTAGTACAATTTATATCAAAACTTTGGCATCTTTGTACTGAAGCTTGTAATTTCCAAAGTTACTATTATTATTATTATTAAGCAAAGAACAGCAAACACTTAATATATAGTTTATTCACATGAGATCCAAAGCCATGAAACCAAGCTGCTAAATAATCATATTATTTTCACAAGGCAGAACCTCATAAAAGAAGACCTTAATTAAGTAGTGGCATGAACCAGAATGTGCAGAATATCTACACGTACATTTTGACAGATCATCAACATGACAGAGACCTTCTTTTAAGCAATTGGTCATGCCCAGTGTAGCGATGCTTACCAGATCATCAATATGCAAAGCATGTACAAATACAATAAATCATATCAGTTCTGAATTTTGAACAGAATTTTAACTTTGCTAATTAAGTTCATCGTGAGTATCAATATGGTTCCTTTGCTTTACCTAGCAAGCCAAATACCTAGCTGTAAATAGGAAGTAATTAAGATATACAAGATATATAAGGATTGCTCCGAGGAACTAGTACCATGAAAGAGCAGCTCGGAGAGGGGACATAGAACTGCTACCCGTCATGTTACAATAAGGTGTTGCAAAAATTTAGTGGTTGTAGCCATTAATTTGGCAAAGAACGAGATTTAAATGTACCTCTCTAAGAACATGTTCTCCACCTACACCAGGTGCCTTCCAGAAGCAAGTATTATTTGGTTAGATGCATCTATGCCCATGACTTGAGCACCATCAAAAGATGATTCATTCTGCATAGCATGGTAAAGAAATTACAAGAATGACACAATCAAATTTGGAAAGAAAGAAATACAGCCAGAATCCAAGAGCAAAATTAGTGGACGAAATATGTTGGCAATGCACAGCGGTTTCAATCAAACAGATGATCCACAAGAATTAGCAGTCCAAATTATGAAGGTCTTTTGACACTAACTACACATTTGGTGCCACTTTGCAATATATATTTCAATTGTTCAGATAAGGCATGAAAACCAGACTGCTAACATCCTAACATACACATGGGATGGGACAAAATTGGACTATTTTGTACTCACCTGATCGGGAGTGATTGTTCTTTGCCATTCAAAAATAAGACATCCAACAGTTCCACCAAGTTCTTTTTCGCGGGATTGAGGTGGGGTCATGTTCAACAGTTTTCATTTTCATGAGCAAATAAAAAATGTTCTAAGATGTAACAATCAACACAACTAATAGTTCCAACTTCCTTAGTCACAAAAATTAAGATAGTCACTTATTATGCGTGTTAATATCCTTTTCAACCTCCTAAACCTTAACATGCAAACAAAACAAGGTTTGTATGTGTTGCTATTTGAAACAAAATAATCATAGTTGACAAACATATGTTTCAGGTCATGAATTCCCTGCCCAACCCAATTTCTAATTTGCGTTTGCTATTACTAAAAATGACCATATGTTTCAGGTCAGACAAGATACCAGGCAACAATTATTAGTAAAACATGCAGTACATGGTATAGGCTGAATGTTTGCAGCTGAAAATAGCACTTTGTAGCAAATATTTACCAGTAAGACAAAGCGGCAACTGTCGCTAGAGCTATAGTCTGAGCGCTCTGCTATTTTCTTCAAATCAGAGGAAGAAGATTTGGCATGATGGTATTACCTGTCGTTTTGAGACAAACATCTGTTGACCTGTGTTTCTGCAAGGCACAGGCATAAGTAAATGTAAGCATAAGTTTCTCACAAATGTGTCAACTATAAACTATTGATCAGTGCTACCTTAACAGAAAAAAATAGGAAAAAAACTAAAGAGCTACCTCGGGCTGGAAGTACAAGAGGGGGAGACCTGAGGAGCACGAACTGGGGGGAGCATGGACAAAGGACGATGGACTGGGAAGCACGACGTCGAGGTCGACCAGGGGCAGAGGAGCACTGGCCGGAGGAGATCGACCAGGAGGGCAGGCGGCGCCAAACCCTAGTCCGCATACGCCTCATCTCGGCAGTTCAGGAGAGATGCCAAGGAGACGGTGCTGTCTGGGGAGAAAGCGAGGCGGAGAGGCGACATTTAGGCGGCGCCGGGGATGCGGCAGAGGGCGGACGAGATCTGCGGAGGAGGGTATTTGACGCCGCGCGGTAGAGGAAGGTGCCCGGCGGCAGGATACCTCGGCGGCAATGGTGGTCCGGGAGGAGGCTGCTGCGATGGGTGGTCGGGGCAGCTGGGGTCGCACGGTGGAGGGTAGTCAGCAGGTTCTGGGGTCCGCGGCGGCTAGGGTCGGGCGATGGAAGGTGGTCGGCGGGGTCTGGGGTCGGAGCAGAAGGGGATTTGGGCTAGATCTAGTCGGGGGCGGCGCCTAAGTTTCATTTTTCTTAGGAGATCATAAGTTTCATTTTGGCTCTCACGCGCTCTCCGTGCTAGCGCGCTTTTGGGCCCAATCATCTCGTTTCGGCCCGTGAATGGTTACCGGCAGATAGTGGGCCTAGGTTTAGTTCTCCCCGCAGATGAGATGACGGATACCGACACTGGCAGTTTGTGTGCCCTTCTTTCTCAGCATCTACCGGCAGTTACCCTGCCCTCAATGACTTGTATCGCCAGTAAAAAGATCCCGGCAGTTTGTTTGCCCTTATATTGGTATTTCTCCCGGCAGTTAATTGCCCCCAGTTAAGTGTTGTGGTGTAGTGTCGAGAGCCATCCACTGAAAAAAATCACGTCTGATGTGCTTCTTCAGTCGCGCCGCCGGCCCCCTCTTTAGTCCAGTTCGCTCCATTCCCCAACCGACAGCACAGGACGGAAGTTTATTTCCCCCTCGCGTTCTCGATGGATTGAAGACGCGCGGCATCGAATCCAACACCGGTGATGACTGCTTGTCCAAGTGATTTTCAGATAAGAAACTGCCTGTTTCAAAGGAAGAGCATTTAAATCAACAGGCACTTTTCAAACATGGATAACAGAATGTTGGAAATTTTATTCATGGTAAAAAATGGAACTAACAACAAGTTAACATCATGCTGATCAACATTCATGTATAGCACATCTTCATATGATGCAAAGTCAAAAGGATGTGCTATTTTCAAAATGGCAAGATAATGTTGAGTGCGAAAAACTAGGTAAACTAGGGATGAAATTTTGGCAAGTGTTAGATATTTTCAACTGCACCAGTTGGAATCGAACACGGGCAGTATAACTTTTGGGTGAGAGGGTTGTAGCCATCGGGCCAGTGCGGTATGTTTGAAAGAATGAAGGCGTCTTCCCCGGCTCCAGTTCTTTATCGTCTGTGTGCGCTTGCCATAGTGCCGCCGTATGCCATCGCCAACATGCTCAATAAACGAGAGGAATCCGGAGAGGACTGTACGCCAAGAGACTGACAGTGGGGACCCACCTGGTCCAAGTCGTACGCAAGCAAGTACCTCATTGGAAAAGAGCTTCCTCCTAATTGTATGCTGACGTTGGAGCTCACGAGTTTGTCAACCTAGTCAATAAATGAAATAAATTTCCAACGATGACTGTCATCGGGGAGCTTTTATTTTCAGGGGTATCGGGGATCTTTTTTTGTTCTTGTTGTTGTTGCAGGAAAAGGGTATCGGGAATCTAGCTGGTATCATTTTTTCTAGAGGGCGAACAAGTATCAGCTACGCCTAAGTTTTGTTTTTAAACATGTGTAGCCCATGACATACCGAGATAGTGGTTTCAACTTATTTTTTGAGGTCCATCATGTACGTACCGGCCTATGGGCCTCCCAGCGTAGGTTTTACTTTTTCTTAAAGATCGGGAACCCAATATATTTTTTTAATAAAATGCAGATCTTTGTTCTATTTATCTATATATAAGAATAATAATGTTGTGTCCAATTTTTGCGTTCTCTTCCAACCATATTATATATATTTATATTATTACTATTATCATATATTTAATAAAGACTTATATATACATTCTAAAAACATCCCGCGTCTTATTACTTATAAAAGTAAATGTTTAACATAAGTTGGCAAGGAAAATCCTGGTTGTTTTTGACTCACAGGCAAGGAAAATCCTGGTGACTGGGCACAAAAGCTTAAGAAGATTTTAAGGACCAATGTAATAATAACGCACTCATTTTTCTTTTGAGCAATAACTCGCTAATTTGTTAATTTTATATATAAAAAATGTGTCGCTCCGCTTTATTTTTTGATATTAATTGCTCCTTCTAACCTAACATTATATATAGAACAATCCCAACTAATTCGTGTATTTCAAGAAAGTGCAAATGGCTGGGATTTCTTAGAAAATATTAAAGGGGCCGCATTGACGCGAAATTATTTGTTCACCCAGCTCAGCAAATGGACTGTAAATTCTAGAAAATATGGGTTAAATATATGCCACATTTTTGCAGGCTGACATGTGAGCCAATGGGTCGAAGCCTACGCAAGGCATTGTCAACTTAGTCAACAAATGATTCTAACATCCACAGCCATTGGATTTATATCCAACGGCTAGCATGCACCTTCAATCTCTTGTCTTCTTCCTCCAGCGTCGCTGGGACCGTCTGCTCTGGCCTCTGGCGGCTAGCGGCTCTTCTTAGCATGCATCGCTGCGAAGCGCTACCCCACCACCAGCCAGGCTATCCCTCCACCGCTCCACCCTCCTGTTATTATCTACCGACTGCAGCCCCACGCCGCACCAGAACCAGTTATAACCCTTGTACTCCTATCAATCTGCGACTCCACTGCCGCGTCTTCTCATCTCCGGGTCATTCCCGTCCGGGGCCTCGCCGTCATCCACCGCCTCGCTGCGCTCGGTGTGGCGTGGTCAACAAACGAGAGCCATCGGAAGACGATTGTACGTGGACAGCCTGGCGGCTGGGACCCACGAGGTCCATGGTCGCACGCAAGGAAAGTTCCACCTTACTAAGCTGAAAAAATATTTCCTCCCCTGACAGCTAGGACCCATCAGCTTTATCTTCGCATGGAAGGAAGTGGCTCCTTGTTATGCGAAAGAAACTATTGCTCCCGATGGCAGTTGGGACCCGGCAGATTTGGTGGCTGACTTGTGGGCCTACTAAGCTGACGTGTACACAGGGCTTTGTCAACTTAATCAACAAATGATTCTAGCAGTTGGACCGCCGTGCTGCTTCTTCAACTTGTGTTCTTGCTCATGTCTCCCGTGGGCGGCAGTGCCACCATGCACCCGAACCAGTCAAGTTTCCCACTCCTCTCCATCTGCGACTCCACTGCCGTGTCTTCCCCATCTCCGGGTCGTTCCAGTCTGGGGCCTCGCCGTCGTCCACCAGCCTTGGTGTGCTCGGCACGGTGTGGTCAATGTGGTCAACAAACGAGAGTCATCGGAAGATGACTGTTCGTGAGAGGCTGACAGTGGGGACGCACCACGCCCATGGATGCATGCATGCAACAACATCCTTCCTACCCTGAAAAATAATGTTTTCTCCCCCTGACCGCTGGGACCCACCAGCTACATCTTCACATGCAAGCAAGTGCGTCCTTATTACGGGCAAAAAGAATGATTCCCCCGTGACAGCTGGGACCTGATTCTGCTAGAACTATGTTGGTATTTCCCCAAAGAGGAAGGGATGATGCAACACATCAATGGTAGGTATTTCCCTCAGTGACGAGACCAAGGTTATCGAACCAGTAGGAGAACCACGCAACACTACGTGCATGGCACCTGCACACAAATAACAAATACTTGCAACCTGATGTATTCAAGGGGCTGTCAACCCCTTTCGGGTAACGGCGCCAGAAATTGGCAAAAAGACGGGATAAAAATATGATAGATTGGATAAATAGATCTTGAATAAAATAAAGTGCAGCAAAGTATTTTTGTATTTTTAGTTTAATAGATATGAAAATAGAAGAAAATAAAAATAGATCGCAAAGGCAAATATAAGAAAGAAGAGACCCGGGGGCCGTAGGTTTCACAAGTGGATTCTCTCGAGAAAAATAGCAAACTGTGGGTAAACAAATTACTGTTGGGCAATTGATAGGACTTCAAATAATCATGGCAATATCTAGGCAATGATCATTATATAGGCATCACGTCCAAGATTAGTAGACCGACTCCTGCCTGCATCTACTACTATTACTCCACACATCGACCGCTATCCAGCATGCATCTAGTGTATTAAGTTCATGGAGAAACGAAGTAATGCAATAAGAACGATGACATGATGTAGACAAGATCTATTTATGTAGAAATAGACCCCATCTTGTTATCCTTAATGGCAACGATACATACGTGTCAGTTCCCCTTCTATCACTGGGATCAAGCACCGTAAGATCAAACCCATCACAGAGCACCTCGTCCCATTGCAAGATAAATAGATCAAGTTGGCCAAACAAAACCCAAATATTGGAAAAGAAATAGGAGGCTATAAGAAATCATGCATATAAGAAATCAAAGAAGACTCAAATAACTTTCAAGGATAAAAAGATAGATTTGATCATAAACTCAAAGTTCATCGGATCCCAACAAACACACCACAAAAAGAATTACATCATATGGATCTCCAAGAGACCATTGTATTGAGAATCAAACGAGGGAGAGGAAGCCATCTAGCTACTAACTACGGACCTAAAGGTCTACAAAGAACTACTCACGCATCATCGGAGAGGCACCAATGGACATGATGAACCCCTCCGTGATGGTGTCTAGATTGGATCTGGTGTTTCTGGAACTTGCGGTGGCTGGAATTGATTTTCATCGACTCCCCTCAGGTTTCTGGAATATTGGGGTATTTATAGAACAAAGATGTGGTTCGGGGGGCCACCGAGGTGGGCACAACCCACCTGGGCGCGCCTGGGCCCCCAGGCGCGCCCTGGTGGGTTGTGCCCCCCTTGGGGCACCCCCAGGTACTTCTTCGGCCCATTAGGTGTCTTCTGGTCCATAAAAAATCCACAAAAAATTTCGTTGTGTTTGGACTCCATTTGGTATTGATTACCTGCGATGTAAAAAACATGCAAAAACAGCAACTGGCACTTGCCACTGTGTCAATAGGTTAGTACCAAAAAATGATGATAAAATGATTGTTAAACATCCAAGAATGATAATATAACAGCATGGAACAATCAAAGATTAAAAATACGTTGGAGACGTATTAGCATCCCCAAGCTTAATTCCTGCTCGTCCTCGAGTAGGTAAATGATAAAAACAAAATTTTTGATGTGGAATGCTACCTAACATGTTCATCTCATATTCTTTTCTTTATAGCATGGACATTTGGACTTTTATATGGTTCAAAGCAATAGTCTAGTTTTGACATGAGACTTAAATACTCAAGCATATCAACAAGCAACCATGTCTTTCAAAATATCAACACTAAAATAAGTTATCCCTAGCCAGTTATGCTCAATCATTGATCCATCCATGAAACACACTCGCATATTAGCTACACCCAATGCTCAAGTATGATCAAAGTGCCCCCTAGTTGGTTCTTTATAAGAGAAGATGGAGACTCAAATTAAAAATAAAAATTGTATAAAGTAAAAGAAAGGCCCTTCACGGAGGGAAGTAGGGATTTGTAGAGGTGCCAGAGCTCAAAGCAAAAAAGATAGAGATAAAAACATTTTGGGAGGCATGCTTTTCCTGTCAACGAGAACAATCAAGTAGTTCCAATACTTTCCATGCTAGATATATTAAAGGCGGTTTCCAAACAGAAATTAAAGTTTATTCCTTTTTCAACCATACTTTCACTTTCCATGGCTAGCCATATCCACGGGTGCCTTCCATATCAACACTTTCCAAGGAATTTATTATTTGATAACATAAAGTAAATTCATTTTTCATTTCGGGACTGGGCATCCTTAATACTTGTGCCTTACTCTCGTGCAATGACAAGTAAATAAACACTCATCGTGGGAATAACATATCTAGCATGGAAATATATTAGCCACCCCCTATCGTTTCATGAGCGGTATGAGCACACAAGAGAGAAATTTATTTTGAAAATTAGAGATGGCACATACAAATTTGCTTAGAACGGCACGGAAATACCGCATATAGGTAGGTATGGTGGACTCATGTGGCAAAACTGGTTTAAAGGATTTTGGATGCACAAGTAGTGATCATACTTAGTGTAAAATGAAGGCTAGCAAAAGATTGAGAAGCGACCAACCAAGAAACGAAAAAACTCATAAGTGAGCATTAAGCATAATTAACACCAAATAATGCACCACAAGTAGGATGTAATTTCATTGCATAACTATTGACTTTCGTGCTTTCATAGGGAATCACAAACCTTAACACCTATATTCTTACTAAAGCATAATTACTCATCAACATGACTCACATATCACATCATCATATCTCAAAACTATTACAAGGAATCAAGTTTATTTTGTCCAATGATCTTCATGAAAGTTTTATTATACCCTCTTTGGATATCTATCACTTTGGGACTAATTTTCATGTGTTGCTTTTGAAAAGCTCAAACAAATATAAGTGAATATCATGACCATAATATTTCTTTCTCTCAAATTAATTTAAGTGAAGCAAGAGAGAATTTCTCAAAAAAGTTACTAACTCTCAAATAAATCTAAGTGAAGCAAGAGAGCATTTATTCAAAAATACTAAAGCACACCATGCTCAAAAAGATACTCCCTCCGTCCGAAAATACTTGTCATCAAAATGGATCAAAAGAGATGTATCTAGAACTAAAATACGTCTATATACATCCCCTTTTATCCATTTTGATGACAAGTATTTCCGGACAGAGGGGGTATAAGTGAAGCACTAGAGCAATTCCATAGCTAATAAAGATTTAAGTGAAGCATAGAAAGCAATTCTAACAAGTCATGGAATAATTTTGGCTCTCTCAAATAGGTGTGTCCAGCAAGGATTCAAGACTTAAAACACAAAGAAAAACAAGCAAATACTCATATCATACAAGACCCTCCAAGCAAAACTCATAGTATGTGACGAATAAAAATATAGTTCCGAGTAAAATATGGATGGTCGCTAGAAGAAAGAGGGGATGCCACTCGGGCATCCGAAGCTTAGTTGCTTGCTTCTCTTTGGATAATGGCTTGGGATGCCATGGGCATCCCCAAGCTTAGGCTCTTCTTACTCCTTATTCCTTCATCCATTGTACCATCGCCCAAAACTTGGAAACTTCAATCACACGAAACTCAACAAAACCTTCGTGAGATCCGTTAGTATAAGAAAATAAATCACTACTATAAGTAATGTTGCAAACCCATTCATATTTTACTCTTGAATTATTTCTACTGTATTCCAACTTTTATATGGCAAAAACTCTTCAAATAAAACCATATAATCATCAAAACAAGCACACAACGCAAAGAAATCAGAATCTGTCAAAAACAGAACAGTCTGTAGCAATCTGGATATTTTGAGTACTTCTGAAAGTCCAAAAATTCTAGAAAATTAGGACCACGTGAGAAATTTGTATACTAAACTTATGCAAAAAAGAATTGGTATTTTATCACGATCCTGTTTAAAATGATAAATATTATTGTGAGCACAAAAAATTCTGTTTTTCAGCAAGATCAAATCAACTATCGCCCAACAAGATCCTAAAGACTTTACTTGGCACAAACACAAATTAAAACACAAAAACCACAATCATAACAGTAGCATAATTGTGCAAACACTCAAGAACAGAAAGAAAAAGACAAAAATAAATTTTATTCATTGGGTTGCCTCCCAACAAGCGCTATAATTTTACGCCCCTAGCTAGGCATAATGCAAGGATCTAAGTATTGTCATTTTGTTTCTAGATCCATAAGATGCCCTCATTATTGATTCATATGGTGGCCTAATTATTGTTCTAGGGAAGTGTTCCATACCCTTCCTTAGTGGAAATTGAAATTTAATATTGCCTTCTTTCATATCAATCATGGTACCAATAGTACGTAAAAACGGTCTACCAAGAATAATTGGACAAGACGAATTGCAATCAATATCAAAAAAAATCTATGGGCACATAATTCCTATTTGCAAGAATAACAACATCATTAATTCTTCCCATAGGCTTTTTAATAGTAGAATCCGCCAATGCAAATTTAAAGAACATTCTTCAATGTTGGTAAGACCAAGCACATCACATAAAGATTTCGAAATTGTAGAAACACTGGCACCCAAGTCACACTAGGAAAAACACTCATAATTTTTAATCTTGACTTTGATAGTAGGTTCCCACTTATCATGCAATTTTATAGGAATTTAAACTTCTAATTCCAACTTTTCTTCTAAAGCTTTCATCATAGCATCAACAATATGTTTAGCAAAAGCTTTATTTTGTTCATAAGCATAGGGTGAATTTATCATAGATTGCAACAAACAAATACAATCAATCAAAGAGAAACTATCATAATTAAAATCTTTGTTATCCAAAAGAGTGGGCACGTTAAAGTTTTGACCTCTTCAAACCCACTTTTATCAATTTTCTCAACAAGATTTTCACCCTCCGAATTATCGGGATGCCTTCTAGCTAAAGTTGACTCTTCTCCGGTCCCTTTATCATCAATTTTAATTTTACCAAACAAGGAATCAATATAAGAAACACCAATCATTTTAAGATCTTCATCAGTTTTACGAAAGCAATCACTAGAAAACGCCTTTTCTAAAAATTCTCTTCTAGCTCTAAGCATAGCGGTTCTTTTCTTACTTTCATCCATAGAAACATAAAGATCTTTAATTGATTCCTCAACCTTAGGCAGAAACATTTTCATCTTGAGATTTTCTACATCATGAGAAATTCTATCAACACTTCTAGACAAATCATCAATCCTATTCAGCTTTTCTTCCATTGTAGCATTGAAAACTTTTTGAGTGTTGATAAATTATTTAATATTATTCTCAAGATCATAGGTGTTCCTATTATTATTATAATATGGATTACTATAGGAATTACCATAATTATTAGAGGAATTACTAGGAAAAGGCCTAGGATTGAAATTACCCCTATAAGCATTGTTATTGAAATTGTTTCGAGAGATAAAATTCACATCTACGGCATCACTATTTTTCTCAATCAAACTAGACAAAGGCACATCATTAAAATCAATAGGAGCACTTTTATTAGCAACCAATTTCAAAAGAGCATCAATTTTTTCACTCAAAGAAGAAATTTCTTCAACCGAATTAACTTTTTTACTAGTAGGAGCTCTTTCGGCATGCCATTGTGAATAATTTGCCATAATATTATCAAGCAATTTCGTGGCTTCACCAAAAGTAATCTCCATAAAAGTACCACCCGTGGCGGAATCTAAAATATTATGAGAAATAAAATTCAACCCTGCATAAAAAAATTTGTATGATCATCCAAAGATTTAACCCATGAGTTGGGCAATTCCTTACCATCATTTTCATCCTTCCCCAAGATTGTGCAACATGCTCATGTTCATGTTGCTTGAAATTCATGATCTGGGTTCTAAGGGAAATAATTTTTGCGGGCGGAAAATACTTAGTAATAAAAGCATTCTTGCACTTATCCCAAGAATCGATACTATTGCGAGGCAAAGAAGAAAACCAATTTTTTGCACGATCTCGCAAAGAAAACAGAAATAATTTCATCTTTACAACATCACTGTCCACATATTTTTTATTTTTCATATCGCATAATTCCACGAATGTGTTAAGATGGGATGCGGCATCCTCATTAGGAGTACCGGAAAATTGATCTTTCATAACAAGATTCAGCAAAGCAGTATTAATATCACAAGACTCTGCACTAGTGGCGACAGGAGCAATCGGAGTGCCAATAAAATCATTGTTGTTGGTATTGGAGAAATCACACAACTTGGTGTTCTCTTGAGTCGTTGTGACCATGCAACAAGATTGCACTCAAAAACAGATTTGACGATAAAACGGCGAACAAAAAGGGGGCGGATAAAACGGCAAATGTTTGTGAAGTGGGGGAGAGGAAAACAAGAGGCAAGTGGAAAAAAATGTAAATTGCGAGGAGATGAGATTCGTGATTAGGAACCTGGTAGATGTTGATGATGTCTCCCCGGCAAAGGCGCCAGAAATTCCTTTTGATATCTGCTAGAACTACGTCGGTATTTCCCCAAAGACGAAGGGATGATGTAGCACAACAACAGTAGGTATTTCCCTCGGTGATGAGACCAAGGTAATCGAACCAGTAGGACAACCACAAAACACTACGTGAACAGCACCTACACACAAATAACAAATACTCGCAACCTGACGTATTACAGGGGTTGTCGATCCCTTTCGGGTAACAGCGCCAGAAATTGGCAAAAAGATGGGATAAAAACATGATAGATTGGATAAATAGATCTCGAATAAAATAAAGTGCAGCAAAGTATTTTTGTATTTTTGGTTTAATAGATCTGAAAATAAAAGCAAATAAAAATAGATCGCGAAGGCAAATATAATAAAGAAGAGACCTGGAGGCCGTAGGTTTCACTAGTGGCTTCTCTCGGGAAAAATAGCAAACGGTGGGTAAACAAATTACTGTTGGGCAATTGATAGAACTTCAAATAATCATGATGATATCCAGGCAATGATCATTATATAGGCATCACATCCAAGATTAGTAGGCCGACTCCTGCCTGCATCTACTACTATTACTTCACACATCGACCGCTATCCAGCATGCATCTAGTGTATTAAGTTCATGGAGAAACGGAGTAATGCAATAAGAACGATGACATGATGTAGACAAGATCTATTTATGTAGAAATAGACACCATCTTGTTATCCTTAATGGCAACGATACATACGTGTCGGTTCCCCTTCTGTCACAGGGATCAAGCACCGTAAGATCGAACCCATCACAAAGCACCTCTTCCCATTGCAACATAAATAGATCAATTTGGCTAAACAAAACCCAAATATCGGAGAAGAAATATGAGTCTATAAGCAATCATGCATATAAGAAATCGAAGAAGGCTCAAATAACTTTCATGGATAAAAAGATAGATCGGATCATAAAGTCAAAGTTCATCGGATCCCAACAAACACACCGCAAAAAGAATTACATCATATGGATCTCCAAGAGACCATTGTATTGAGAATCAAATGAGAGAGAGGAAGCCATCTATCACCTAACTACGAACGAGAAGGTCTACAAAGAACTACTCACGCATCATCGGAGAAGCACCAATGGACATGATGAACTCCTTCATGATGGTATCCAGATTGGATCGGGTGTTTCTGGAACTTACGATGGCTAGAATTGATTTTTGTCGACTCCCCTTGGGTTTCTGGAATATTGGGGTATTTATAGAGCAAAGAGGCGGTTCGGGAGGCCATTGAGGTGGGCACAACCCACCTGGGCGCGCCTGGGGGCCCAGGCACACCCTGGTGGGTTGTGCCCCCCTTGGGGCACCCCCCAGGTGCTTCTTCGTCCCATGGGTGTCTTCTGGTCCATAAAAAATCCAAAAGAAGTTTCGCTGCGTTTGGACTCCGTTTCGTATTGATTTCCTGCAATGTAAAAAACATGCAAAAAACAACAACTGTCACTTGGCACTATTTCAAAAGGTTAGTACCAAAAAAAAGATATAAAATGACTATAAAATGATTGTAAAACATCCAAGAATGATAATATAACATCATGGAACAATCAAAAATTATAGATATGTTGGAGACGTATCAGGACCCAGCAGCTATATCTTCGCACGCAAGGAAGTGCGTCCTTATCCTCCCTGACAGCTGGGACCCACCCGGTCGAAGTGTATGTAGCGTTGTCTGTCTTGTCACGGATGTGTACGTACATACTGGTCGATCAGTTGCTCTACAACGACAAACCATGGCCGAGTAACTAGCAGCACATGTCATAGTAGAGCCCTCCATGTAGCAGTTCAAGTTGTCCCGTCTAAACCATGTACACATACATACAACCACACGCCAAAAAATACGGCCACATACGTACATACGAGTGGGGTCTCGAAATGCGTACTCGCGCATACGAACGGCTAGGGCTCGTGTACATGGAGAGCCAACGGACGGTAGCGATGTTGTCATGTTCATCTTCAGCTAACCGACTGGGTCGGAACGGAGAAAACAACGCCGTGTTCACTGGGAGCCAAGTGACTGGGTCAGAACGCATCATGTTCATCGGGAGGCAACATACTGGGTCAGAATGGGTCGTGTTCAATGGGAGCCAACTGGCTTGGACGGAACAGCCGGAACAGGGTCTGGTGTACCGCAAAACGGAGGAAAACGGCGTTGTGTTTGACCGTGTACGGTCGAAACGGGGTTCTGTTCATCGGGAAGGGTTTGGCGTACCGCAAAACGGAGGGAACGAACTTGTGTTCGAGCTCCTACGGTCGAAACAGGGTGTTTTTGATTGGGAGGGGTGTGGCATACCGCAAAACGGAGGAAACGGACTTGTGTTGGGGCGCCTACGGTCGAAACAGGGGTCCTGTTCATCGAGAGGGGTGTGGCGTACCGCAAAACGGGACTACACGGGCTACTGTTCATCCACCGTCTACTGCCTCGGTCCAGCCTCCACGGTCTACTGTTCACCCACCGACGACTTCCTCCAGCCTCCACCTGCTACTGCTCATCCACTATCGACTTCCTCCAGCCTCCACCAGCTACTATTCACCACGGGGTCCTGTTCATCCATCCTCCACCAGCTAGTGTTCAACCAGCCCTCTCCACGGGGTCCTGTTCAACCAACCCTCCACGGGCTACTGTTCATCCAGCCCTGCACCGGCTACTATTCAACCAGCCCTCCCCCAGCTGCTATTCATCCAGCCCTCCACGGGGACCTGTTCATCCACCCCCAACCGTCTCGATCGGAGTTCTGTTCATCCAGGGGCAACGGTCTCTACTACCACGGGGTCCTGTTCATCCAACCCCCACCGGGAATTGTTCATCCAACCCCCAACAACACTCATTGTTCATCAAGAGGCAGCAAGTTCGATCGGCTTCAGTTAGCAACAATAGCGAAGGAATCGCTCGGGTTTAGTTAATAGTCAGGGATCGATCGGTAGGGTTCAGTAACGTAGACAGTGCAATGGCTCGGCTTCAGTAAGCGAACACCTCGCTCGGGTTCAGTTAGAGCTCAACGCCTCGCACACGCGCGCGTACGTGTACGAGAGAAACACGCAATCCTCCGTGCATCGCCCGGCCCCGACCGCCCACCGTAACCGAGGACTCCCCAAAATTTTCCTCACCCTCACTTCTACCTCGATTTTTTTCATGATGACGGCCCAAAGAATGTCATGCAGGTGCATCTCCGGCCCGCCCGGGACGAAAAGCCCATTTTTGGTCATGATTTTTTGTCATAGAAGTAGGAGCCCACCACATCTATGATAATACCGGGTTTTGTCACAATTATCGTCATAGAAGTGTCATAAGCATGACAGAAAAAAATTCATTCAGCCCAAAATGTCACGGATGTATCTTTTTTTTGTAGTGAACCCTTACAAAACTAACTCGATTACATTATAAATCTCATCCAACCCATCACCGTCCAGCAAGCCTACGATGGAATTACTCACTCCCGACAGTGAGCATCATGGAATTGGTGATGGAGGAAGGTTGGTGATGATGATGGCGGCGGATTCCACTCTTCGGAGCCCCGAACGGACTCTAGATTAGCCCTCCCGATGAAGAACGGGTGGTGGCGGCGGCTCCCTATTGTAAAACGCGATGAATCCTTCTCTATGATTTTTTTTCTCTGTGAATAGGTACTTATGCAGTTGGAGTTAGGGTTGTAGGTGGTCCAGGGGACCCACAAGCCTGGGAGGCATGCCTTGGGGGGTAGGCGCCCCCCAGGGCTTGTGGAATCTGGGTGGCCCCCCTTTGGTATCTTTTTTTGCCAGTATTTTTTATACATTCCACAAAAATTCTCTGTAAATTTTCAGGTCAATCCGAGAACTTTTATATCCGCACAAAAATAACACCATGGCAATTCTGCTGAAAACAGTGTCAACCAGGTTTAGTTCCATTCAAATCATGCAAATTAGAGTCCAAAACAAGGGCAAAAGAGTTTGGAAAAGTATATATGATGGAGACGTATCAACTATGCAGCAGAATAGGATCATTCAAAAGTAGTAACAACTACACTACTCTAATGCAAGCAGTAGACAGAAGGTGTAGGATGTATCGGGATGGTCAAGGACGTTTTGCTTGCCTGGTTGCTCTGTAGACGAAAGGGGTCTTTGGAAGCATATCCGTAGTCGAACATCGAAGCATCAACAGTCTCGAGGTCTACAGGAGAGGAAGGAGGGGGAAGAAACAGTCAATAACAGGCATACAGAACAACAGAAAGTATGTCATGACCGTAAGCAGTGCTAGGGGTGTTCTAACGCGGTACTATACATTGCAAACGGAGAGGGAAAACACCGGTTTTTTCCCGGCGTTTGGACTTTTTTGCACATATAAAAGAGAGGGGATGGTTCCAAGTTTGGAGTGTTAGAGGCATGAGACAGGTATATGGATAACGTATTTGGATTCGTCATATTTTTCCGAGCAACTTTCATATATAGATTATTTTCATCCAATTTACGGATTATTTTCTATGAATTTTCAAAAATTAAACAATAGTCCGTAAACACCTGGATTTATTTTAAAAACAAAAATATCCAGAAACTGCTAGGTGCACCCGGTACACTGCACCCAGAGTGCACCAGAGGGGCTGACTGGTGGGGCCAGTCAACTGCATAGTCAGCAGTTGACTAGTCCATGTTGACTAGTCAAAGGGAGCACCGTGGCCCACCTGTAAGTGCCTACACTATTATTTATTTATTTTATCTTTTTATTTTTCTCATCCTATTCTCTTTTTCTTTTTTTTGAAGGTGCCCCCTTTTTGCCAGAGACCCAGCCGGCCAGCCGAGGCTGGAATGCATGCACGCGGACGCACGGCATGCGGCGGAGGCCAGCGGCTACCGGGCGAGCGGGTGGGCCGGAGGGCGCAGCCACGCGCGAGAGGGAGAGCGCTCGGGGCGCGGGGCCTGCAGGGGAGCACGGCGGAAGTGGCGAGGGCGTGCGGGCGCAGCAATGAGCAGGGCAAGCGGGTCGGGCGTGGCTGTGGGGGGCAGAGTCGGTCATGGTGCGGCCAAGCGCGTGGGCGTAGAGGCGTCGCAGGGCGAGGCCGCGGGAAGCAACATCGGAGCGCATTGGCGGGGAGTAGCAGCGGCGGTAGACGCATCGAGCCGCAACACAAGTGGCGGGGCATGGCCCGGGGGCAGGGACAAAAGCAGGTGGCGTGAGCGCAGGCGCACCGGAGCTGCAGGGCATGATGCAGGCGTGGTTCAACAGCGGCACGAGCACGCGAGCGCGGTGGGCGAGCAGCAGCAGGCTGATACGTCTCCAACGTATCTATAATTTTTGATTGTTCCATGCTATTATATTATCAATCTTGGATGTTTTAAAATCATTTTATAGTCATTTTATATCATTTTTGGTACTAACCTATTGACATAGTGTAAAGTGCCAGTTGTTGTTTTCTGCATGTTTTTTACTTCGCGGGAAATGAATATCAAACGGAGTCCAAATGCAACGAAACTTTACAGAGATTTTTTTTTGACCACAAGACACCTAATGGGCCAAGGCTGCGCCTCGAGGATGCTCCGAGGAGAGCACAACCCACCAGGGCGCGCCCTGGTGGGTTGTGCCCACCTCGGGTGCCCCCCGGACCGCCTCTTTGCTCTATAAATACCCCAATATTCCAGAAACCCTAGAGGATTCGAGAAAAATCAATTCCAGCCGCCGCAGAGTCCAAAACCACTAGATCCAATCTAGACACCATCACAGAGGGGTTCACCACTTCCATTGGTGCCTCTCTAGTGATGCGTGAGTAGTTCTTTGTAGACCTTTGGGCCCGTAGTTAGTAGCTAGATGGTTTCCTCACTCTCGTTTGATTCTCAATACAATGTTCTCTTGGAGATCCATATGATGTAACTTTTTTGCGGTGTGTTTGTTGGCATCGGATGAACTTTGAGTTTATGATCAGATCTATCTTTTTATATCCATGAAAGTATTTGAGTTTCTTTGATATCTTTTATGCATGATTGCTTATAGCCTCGTATTTCTTCTCCGATATTTGGGTTTTGTTTGGCCAACTTGATCTATTTGTCATGTAATGGGAAGAGGTGCTTTCTAGTGGGTTCGATCTTACGGTGCTTGATCCCAATGACAAAAGGGGAACCGAAACGTATGTATCGTTGCTACTAAGGATAAAACGATGGGGTCTATCTCCACATAGATAGATCTTGTCTACATCATGTCACCGTTCTTATTGCATTACTCCATTTCTCCATGAACTTAATACACTAGATGCATGCTGGATAGCGGTCGATGTGTGGAGTAATAGTAGTAGATGCAGGCAGGAGTCGGTCTACTAATCTTGGACGTGATGCCTATCTAATGATCATTTCCTGGATATCATCATGATTATTTGAAGTTCTATCAATTGCCCAACAGTAATTTGTTTACCCACCGTTTGCTATTTTTCTCGAGAGAAGCCACTAGTGAAACCTACGGCCCCCGGGTCTCTTTCTCATATTATTTGCCTTTGCGATCTATTTTCCTTTGCTTTTATTTTCAGATCTATTAAACCAAAAATCTAAAAATACCTTGCTGCAATTTATTTTATTTGGCGTTCGATCTATCAATATTTACAACTTTCTCCCGTCCACATGCCAATTTCTGGCGCCGTTACCCGAAAGGGATTGACAATCCCTTTAACACGTCGGGTTGCGAGTATTTGTTATTTGTGTGCAGGGGCTATTTACGTTGTGTTGCTTGGTTCTCCTACTGGTTCGATTACCTTGGTTTCATATTTGAGGGAAATACCTACCGCCGCTATGTGCATCATCCCTTCCTCTTTGGGGAAATATCGGCGTAGCTTCAAACGACATCACAGGCGAAGCCACGCGTGCGGGAGCGGACGGAGAGGTTCGGGTGCGTAGGTGGTGGCATCCTACGGTGACAGGAAGAAAGAAAAGGGAGAAGGGGGAATGGACGGCTGCTCACAGTGATGTCGGGGAGAGGCATGGGGAGGCCGGGGAGGTCGCGGTGCGGCAGATCGACGACGACGTCGCGGTGGCCAGGGGCGGAGAAGAATGGAGATGGCGAGGTGTACGGGGCATCTCCACCGATTTGCTGAAGGGTAGACGAGGTCGGCGAAGGCGGCCCTCCTAGTGCGGTCCTAGCCGTCGGGGAGGCCGTTGGCCACAATGACTACGATCGGAGGTGTCCATGAGCTTCTGCTCATCTACCAGAGCACGAACGAAGGAGGGAGCGAGCGATTTGGGGGGGGGGGTCTAGGGTTTGTCCTGGGGTCGGGGTTCTTTAACCATCGCGTGGGTGCCGTGGATGCTCTACACGGGGCCATCGGGCGCGTGGACGGGCGGCCGGAGGCCACGCCTTGGCACTGCCTCCTCCCTGGTCGAATGTGGGAGAAAGGTCGGCCTGGGCCAGACCACACTATAGTCCACTGAGGCTCAGTGGCACAGTAGGCTCCCTTCTTCTTTTCTTTATTTCTTTTCCTGTTTTGTATTTTCTCCTCTCTTTTCCAGTTTCTTTTGCTACTAAATGTTTTTTGTAAAAAGTGAAACCTTGCACCTAAATCAGATGCAACATTTTTAGGCCTCACAAAAAGTCTCAAGTGGTTTGTAATGGTATAAATATTAGTTTAAATTTAAAAACCCTATATTAGATGTTGTTGGACCACTTATAATTTTTCGGTAATTTATTTGTGGGCCAAATTTTGTAGGTTTCTACATGATAAATACTTAGGGAATAATTGCAAAATTATGAACTATTTTGTTTGCATTTTTGAAAATGTAAAATTTTTGACTTGCATTTTAAATTTGAATTGGTTATGAATCAATGGGCAATTAACTTAGTAATCATGGTGACATGGCATCATTAGTGTGGAGTTACTGTAGACGATCCCCGGGGTGTTACAGTAGGTATCCTATACCCCGGTTCCCGACTTCCTTTGCCACAAGGCCCGAAACCGTTTTGATAGCCTTGTCCAATTAAGCTGATGTAGTGCATGTCCGTGTGCGACACAAACCCTCTAGTTCAAGGACACCTAGTAGCTCCCCAATATTATGAGCCCAATACTAGACGTACTTCATGTGCGAAGGTGCAACATATGGAATGGCAATTTGCTTGATATTAACGAGGGATTTTTCTACCATTTAACATGCGTAGGAAATAAGAAGCAATATCAATCACAAATAAATAAATATTTCATGAAATAGTATGGCTCCTTCATGGATGACCTTCCAGGGCGGCTCTAACTCTGATGACAAGGTCGGAACTACATCTTGTTCGTCACACTGGGACGCCAAACCATGAACTTCATCCTTGTCCTCCAAATACTACAACTAGTAATTAATTTTACAGAGAATCACAGATCGACAAGCAGGTCGTTACATTATAATGAGTGTGCTTTGGCATTTGCCGACTGATAAATCATGATGCACAAGCCATGCATAATTTACACACATGCATCACATACACATGATGTTTTCAAAAATCAAATATCAAATCTGCACTCCGATCACGCCGGATTTTCTGATTTGGCCGATCTTATCAAGCATATCCGATTTGGATTTATGTTTCACTGTTAAACTCGATGGCGGAAGCCGACCAGTAGGGGTAGGTTGTGTCACAACCTCATCGATTCTTATTGACAAAAAACATAGCCACAATGATCCCCATGTGCAATTGATCACATCAACTGTGCACATGGCTGATCTCATAAACGACAACAGATCTCATTTTCCACCTCCACATATCGAATATGCATCATCCAATCTGAATCCAAATCCTATAGCAGAGGCTCTAATACCACTGTTGGGATTTATGGTAGAGCGCGTCGACTAAAATAAAATTTCCTACCCACAGAAAATCCAGGAACATGCTAATAGAGATAGATCACAGATCATTACCACTAGATGTGCAGTGCCATGCAACGGAAGTAGAGTTGGGGCAGCGTGTCTCCAGAGTCATCTCCTTCTCATGAAGGAAATATGCCCTAGAGGCAATAATAAAGTTGTTATTTATATTTCCTTATATCATGATAAATGTTTATTATTCATGCTAGAATTGTATTAACCACAAACTTGATACATGTGTGGATACATAGACAAAACACAGTGTCCCTATTAAGCCTCTACTAGACTAGCTCATTAATCAAAGATGGTTAAGTTTCCTGACCATAGACATGTATTGTCATTTGATGAACGGGGTCACATCATGGGCAAGATGACTAAGACTCCGTTCTCCAGACCAATGGAGCGAGCCAGTGACTTATTGGAAATAATACATACCGATGTATGCTCTCCGATGAGTGTTGAGCCTCATGGCGGGTATCCTTATTTTCTAACCTTCACTGTTGATTTGAGAAGATATAGGTATATCTACTTATTGAAACATAAGTATGAAACATTTGAAAAGTTCAAAGAATTTCAGAGTGAAGTGGAAAATCATCGTAAAAAGAAAATAAAATTTCTATGATTTGATCGCGAAGGCGAATATTTGAGTTACGAGTTTGGTCTTCATTTGAAATAATGTGGAATAGTTTCGCAACTCGCGCCACCTGGAACACCACAGCGTAATGGTGTGTCCAAACAACGTAACTATACTCTATTAGATACTAGCAAAAGAGCCCGTGCGTTGCAACGGGAGAGAAAACATAACACACGCTCTTAACTCAACAACCATCACTCAAGACCACAATAGGTCCATCTCTTTTATTTTTCTGAGGCATCATATTTGTGATGCCGCTTATCCTCCTTCTCACCCTCGCCGGCGATGGCCTCGGTGTTCACACAAAACAACAAAAAACGTGTGTTCAATATGGTTAATCCTAAGGCGTCTCTCTCTCCCTCTATCCTCCCTCTCCCTCTCCCTCTCTCTCTCTCGCTCGCTCGCTCGCTCGCTTTCTCTCACTCTCGCAATGAGAAATCTGTTGTTTTCCCCTGACCATAGACATGTGTTTTCATTTGATGAACAGGATCACATCATTAGGAGAATGATGTGATGGACAAGACCCATCCGTTAGCTTAGAATAATGATCATTTAGTTTTATTGCTATTTGCTTTCATCATGACTTATACATGTTCATTTGACTATGAGATTATGCAACTCCCGAATACCGGAGGAACACCTTGTGTGATATCAAACATCACAACGTAATTGGGTGATTATAAAGATGCTCGACAGGTATCTCCGATGGTGTTTGTTGAGTTGGCATAGATCAATATTAGGATTTGTCACTCCATGTATCAGAGAGGTATCTCTGGGCACTCTCCATAATGCACATCACTATGAGCCTTGCAAGCAATGTGAGTAATGAGTTGGTTGCGGGATGTTGCATTACGGAACGAGTAAAGAGACTTGCCGGTAACGAGATTGAACTAGGTATGATGATACCGATGATCGAATCTCGGGCAAGTAACATACCGATGAAAAAGGGATTGATGTATGCTGTTATGCAGTTTGACCGATAAAGATCTTCGTAGAATATGTAGAAGCCAATATGAGCATCCAGGTTCCGCTATTGGTTATTGGCCGGAGATGTGTCTCGGTCATGTCTACATAGTTATCGAACCTGTAGGGTCCGCACGCTTAACGTTCGTTGACGATTTGTATTATGAGTTATGTGATTTGATGACCGAAGTTTTATTCGGAGTCCCGGATGAGATCACGGACATGACAAGAAGTCTCAAAATGGTCGAGAGGTAAAGATCGATATATTGGAAGTTATATTCGGACACCGGAATGGTTCAGAAGTGTTTCGGGTATTTTTCGGAGTACCGGGAGGTTACAGGAACCCTCGGGGAAGTAGTGGGCCTTAATGGGATTTAGTGGAAAGGAGAGAAGGGCCGCAAGGGGTGGTCGCCCCCCCCACGGCTGGTCTGAATTAGACTAGGAGGGGGTGGCGCCCCCCTCTTTCCTTCTCCCTATCCTCCTCCTTCCCTCTCTCTCCTCTCTTGGAAAAGGAAGGGGACTCCAACTAGGATTGGGAATCCTAGTTGGACTCCCCTATGGCGCGCGCGCCCCTATGGCCTGCCTCCTGCTCCCCCTCCTTTATATACGTGGACAGGGGGCACCCCAAAGTACAATAGACAATCTCTTAGTCGTGTGCGGTGCCCCCCTCCATAGTTTACCACCTCGGTCATATCATCATAGTGCTTAGGTGAAGCCCTGCGCCGGTAACTTCATCATCACCGTCGCCACGCCGTCGTGTTGACGGAACTCTCCCTCGTCCTCAATTGGATCAAGAGCTCGAGGGGCATCATTGTGTTGAACGTGTGCAGAACACGGAGGTGTCATACGTTCGGTACTTGGATCGGTTGGATCATGAAGACGTTCGACTACATCAACCGCGTTACTAAACGCTTCCACTTTCGGTCTACAAGGGTACGTAGACATACTCTCCCCGTCTCGTTGCTATGCATCTCCTAGATAGATCTTGCATGATCGTAGGAAATTTTTTGAAATACTGCGTTCCCCATCAGACATGAATCATATAGTAGATATGATCAACATAGTGATGTTCACCATTGAAAACTACTCCATCTCACGTGATGATCGGACATGGTTTAGCTGATATGGATCACGTGATCATTTAGATGACTAGAGGATGTCTATCTAAGTTGGAGTTCTTAAGTAATATGATTAATTGAACTTTAATTTATCATGAACTTAGTACCCGATAGTATTTGCATATCTATGTTGTAGATCAATAGCTTGCTTATAGCTTCCCCGTCTTATTTATGATATGTTCCTAGAGAAAACTAAGTTGAAAGATGATAGTAGCAATGATGCGGACTAGGTACGTGATCTGAGGATTATCCTCATTGCTGCACAGAAGAATTATGTCCTTGATGCACCGCTAGGTTACAGACCTATTGCAGGAGCAGATGCAGACGTTATGAACGTTTGACAAGCTCGTTATGATGACTACTTGATAGTTAAGTGCACCATGCTTTACGGCTTACAACCGGGACTTCAAAAATGTTTTTGAACGCCATGGAGCATATGAGATGTTCCAAGAACTAAAAATGATATTTTAGACTCATGCCCGTGTTAAGAGGTATGAGACCTCTGACAAGTAATTTTCCTACAAGATGGAGGAGAATAGCTCAGCTAGTGAGCATGTGCTTAGAATGTCTGGGTACTGCAATTGCTTGAATCAAGTGGGAGTTAATCTTCCAGATAAGATAGTGATTGATAGAGTTCTCTAGTCACTATCACCAAGTTACTAGAACTTCGTGATGAACTATAATATGCAAGGGACGACGAAAACGATTCCTGAGCTCTTCGCGATGCTAAAATCGGTGAAGGTAGAAGTCAAGAAAAAGCATCAAGTGTTGATGCTTGACAAGACCACTAGTTTCAAAAAAAGGCAAAGGAAAAGAAAGGGAAACTTCAAGAAAAATGACAAGCAAGTTGCCACTCCCGTGAAGAAGCCCAAAGCTAGACCTAAGCCTGAAACTGAGTGCTTCTACTGCAAAGGGAATGGTCACTGGAAGTGGAACTACCCCAAATATTTGGCGGATAAGAAGGATGGCAAAGTAAACAAAGGTATATTTGATATGCATGTTATTGATGTGTATTTTACTAGTGTTCATAGTAACCCTAGGGTATTTGATACCGGTTCAGTTGCTAGATTAGTAACTCAAAAGTGGAGTTACAAAATGAACAGATACTACTTGAGGGAGAGGCAACGATGTGTGTTCGAAGTGATTCCAAGGTTGATAAGATCATCATCGCATACTCCCTCTACCTTCGGGATTAGTGTTGAACCTAAATAAATGTTATTTGGTGTTTGCGTGAGCATGAATATGATTGGATCATGTTTATTGCAATACGGTTATTCATTTAAAGTCAGAGAATAATTATTGTTCTGTTTACATGAATAAAACCTTCAATGGTCATACACCCAATGTGAAAGGTTTTATTGAATCCGATCGTGGTTATACACATATTCATAATATTGATGCCAAAAGATGCAAAGTTGATAATGATAGTGCAACATATTTGTGGCACTGCCGTTTAGGTCATATTGTGTAAAGCGCATGAAGAAACTCCATGCGGATGGGCTTTTGGAATCACTTGGTTATGAATCACTTGATGCTGCGAACCATGCCTCATGGGCAAGATGACTAAGACTCCGTTCTCCAGACCAATGGAGCGAGCCAGTGACTTATTGGAAATAATACATACCGATGTATGCGTCCAATGAGTGTTGAGGCACTCGGCGGGTATCGTTATTTTCTAACCTTCACAGATGATTTGAGAAGATATGGGGTATATCTACTTATTGAAACATAAGTATGAAACATTTGAAAAGTTCAAAGAATTTCAGAGTGAAGTGCAAAATCATCATAAAAAGAAAATAAAGTTTCTATGATCTGATCGCGAAGGCGAATATTTGAGTTACGAGTTTGGTCTTCATTTGAAATAATGTGGAATAGTTTCGCAACTCGCGCCACCTGGAACACCACAGCGTAATGGTGTGTCCAAACAACGTAACCGTACTTTATTAGATACTAGCAAAAGAGCCCGTGCGTTGCAACGGGAGAGAAAACATAACACACGCTCTTAACTCAACAACCATCACTCAAGACCATAATAGGTCCATCTCTTTTATTTTCCTGAGGCATCATATTTGTGATGCCGCTTATCCTCCTTCTCACCCTCGCCGGCGATGGCCTCGGTGTTCACACAAAACAACAAAAAATGTGTGTTGAATATGGTTAATCCTAAGGCGTCTCTCTCTCCCTCTGTCCTCCCTCTCCCTCTCCCACTCTCTCTCTCTCGCTTGCTCACTCGCTCGCTTTCTCTCACTCTCGCGATGAGAAATCTGTTGTTTTCCCCTGACCATAGACATGTGTTTTCATTTGATGAACAGGATCACATCATTAGGAGAATGATGTGATGGACAAGACCCATCCGTTAGCTTAGCATAATGATCATTTAGTTTTATTGCTATTTGCTTTCATCATGACTTATACATGTTCCTTTGACTATGAGATTATGCAACTCCCGAATACCGGAGGAACACCTTGTGTGATATCAAACATCACAACGTAATTGGGTGATTATAAAGATGCTCGACAGGTATCTCCGATGGTGTTTGTTGAGTTGGCATAGATCAATATTAGGATTTGTCACTCCATGTATCAGAGAGGTATCTCTGGGCACTCTCCATAATGCACATCACTTTGAGCCTTGCAAGCAATGTGAGTAATGAGTTGGTTGCGGGATGTTGCATTACGGAACGAGTAAAGAGACTTGCTGGTAACGAGATTGAACTAGGTATGATGATACCGATGATCGAATCTCGAGCAAGTAACATACCGATGACAAAGGGAATGACGTATGTTGTTATGCGGTTTGGCCAACAAAGATCTTGGTAGAATATATAGGAGCCAATATGAGCATCCAGGTTCGCTATTGGTAATTGACCAGAGATTTGTCTCAGTCATGTCTCCATAGTTCTCGAACCCGTAGGGTCTACACGCTTAACATTCGATGACGATTTGTATTATGAGTTAGGTGATTTGATGACCGAAGTTTGTTCCGAGTCCCGGATGAGATCACAAACATGACGAGGAGTCTCGAAATGGTCAAGAGGTAAAGATCGATATATTGGAAGGTTATATTCGGACACTGGAATGGTTCCAGAGTGTTTCAGGTATTTTTCGGAGTACCGAGAGGTTACCGGAACCCCCCGGGAAGTAGTGGGCCTTAATGGGCTTTAGTGGAAAGGAGAGAAGGGCCGCAAGGGATGGCCGCGTGCCCCCCATGGCTGGTCCGAATTGGACTAGGAGGGGGTGGTGCCCCCCTCTTTCCTTCTCCCTCTCCTCCTCCTTCCCTCTCTCCCCCTCTTGGAAAAGGAAGGGGACTCCAACTAGGATTGGGAATCCTAGTTGGACTCCCTTATGGCGCGCGCCCCCTATGGCCGGCCTGCTCCTCCCTCCTCCTTTATATACGTGGGCAGGGGGCACCTCAAAGTACAATCGACAATCTCTTAGTCGTGTGCGATGCCCCCCTCCACAGTTTACCACCTCGGTCATATCGTCATAGTGCTTAGGCAAAGCCCTGTGCCGGTAACTTCATCATCACCGTCGCCATGCCGTCGTGCTGGCGGAACTCTCCCTCGTCCTCAAGTGGATCAAGAGCTCGAGGGACGTCATCGTGTTGAACGTGTGCAGAACACGGAGGTGTCGTACGTTCGGTACTTGGATCGGTTGGATTGTGAAGATGTTCGACTACATTAACCGAGTTACTAAACGCTTCCGCTTTAGGTCTACAAGGATACGTAGACACACTCTCCCCATGTCGTTGCTATGCATCTCCTAGATAGATCTTGCATGATCGTAGGATTTTTTTTTGAAATACTGCGTTCCCCAACATCTCGATCTCCCACGTAGCTGATTAGATCCCATGAATAGGTTCGTCGTAGCAACGCAAGTGCACTGCCTCTTACGTATCCACGCGTGCAAGAGGAACACCGTGCGGTGGACTTCTTGGTCTGATCACACAACCGGCGGCTCGTGGAGGTGGCTAGTTGCAACACATGCAAAGCCCTGGTGACGATGCCAAAGTGATCAACTAAAACCGTATGCCGCACCTCCACTATATATAGGAATCCGCCGCAGGCTCAACACTTGGGCCTCGCACAGATCCTAAAGCCCAATGTCTGTTCGGTTTGGATTCAAGTCTGAGTAGGATCACATCTCACTCGCGGAGTTGAATCCGGCCTCACAGGTTCCTTCCCTTAAGCGTGTGACCCCTTAGGTTCAAGTCGGCTTGGTCACAGGTCGAATCACCTCTGACCAGCTCGGCTGGTAGCGGCCTCTAGAAAGGCATGTGAACCACCAAGTAGACAATGAAACCGGTTGGCGAACCTGTACAACATGTCACATTTTTGTTTCCTTTGCCACACGTTATATCTTGTCGGGCTCAAGGCGAGTCTATCATCCTTCTGCTAGCTCGATCTCTTTCTCGTTACAGTGATGACGACCACCAACCGAATTCTCTCATAATCTTTGTTGCATGGCCATGCTTATCTTAGTCAGATCACACGAGGGGCCCAGAGTGTATCTTTCCTGATCAGAGTGGCAAATCTCATCTTGCTCGACCAAGTCTCGCAGCATGGGTCTAGACTAGCCCGAAACCTACCTTAAATAACCACTCGGTTACGGAGTAGCGTCTGGTTGGCCCAAAGCAGGTCTATCATCATCTCGAGTACATGTGACAGCTCAGGTCTTATGACATAGAACGTATGTTGTACTAGAGACACACATATGACCTATTATTGCGTCTCATAGTCGAGTTTGTCAGACTCGGGCCTTATCTGGATTCTGATCCGACTATGTCGAGTCTGACCAGATCCTTCCAAGTCCATATTATCCGGCTAGCATCCACGGCTATATGGCCAGATCCTTCCAAATCATATGTTAGTCTATTCAGCTGTGCGTCCACACAACCCTTTTGACTAGGGACCTTTTAGGACAGTCATCATACAATGCATAGTCCCACAAACAAGTCATGTACTTGCTGATTGTAACGCCCACGATGCGGCTATATCTCCCATGTGTCGAAGCACGACTTAGAGGCATAACCACATTGTAAGCAATGTCGCAAGTGGGGTAATCTTCACACAACCCATGTAATGAATAAGAAAAGAGGTACATAGTTGGCTTACAATCGCCACGTCACACAATAGCATAAATATAGCATTACAATCATCCAGATACAATCAAGGTCCGACTACGGAACCAAAATAAAGACAACCCCAAATGCATAATGTCCCCGATCGCCCCAACTGGGCTCCACTACTGATCGTCTGGAAAGGAAACGTAGTATCGTCCTGAGTCCTCGTCGAACTCCCACTTGAGCTCAGTCGAATCTCCTGGAGCGGTATCATCGGTCCCTGCATCTGGTTCTGAAGGAATCTGTGAGTCACGGGGACTCAACAATCTCACACCCTCGCGATCAAGACTATTTAAGCTTATAGGTAGGCAAAAGGTATGAGGTGGAACTGCAGCAAGCGCTGGCATATATGGTGGCTAACATATGCAAATGAGAGCGAGAAGAGAAGGCAAAGCACGTCCCAGAATCTATGATCAAGAAGTGATCCTAGAACAACCTACGTTCAGGCATAACACGAGACCGTGTTCTCTTCCCGGACTCCGTCGAAAAGAGACCATCACGGCCACACACTCTGTTGATTCATTTTAATTAAGTTAAGTTTCAGGTTTTCTACAACCAGACATTAACAAATTCCCATCTGCCCATAACCGTGGGCACGACTTTCAAAAGTTCAAATCCCTGCAGGGGTGTCCCAACTTAGCCCATCACAAGCTCTCACGGTCAACGAAGGATATTCCTTCTCCCAAGACAACCCGATCAGACTCGGAATTTTGGTTATAAGACATCTCGACAATGGTAAAACTAAACCAGCAAAGCCACCCGAATGTGCCGACAAATCCCGATAGGAGCTGCACATATCTCGTTCTTAGGGCACACCGGATTGTCCAAGGTTCTGGTAGGCCAGCCCAGAGTTGCCCCTGGTGGCCACCGGCAACTGACAGGTTGGACCAACACTCAGAGGAGCGCTGGCCCGGGGGTTTAAAATAAAGATGACCCTTGAGTCCGCGGAACCCAAGGGAAAAAGAGGCTAGGTGGCAAATGATAAAACCAATGGTGGGCCATGCTGGAGGAGTTTTATTCAAAGCGAGCTGTCAAGGGGTTCCCATTATAACCCAACCGTGTAAGGAACGCAAAATCAAGGAACATAACACCGGTATGACGGAAACTAGGGCGGCAAGAGTGGAACAAAACACTAGGCATAAGGCCGAGCCTTCCATCCTTTACCAAGTATATAGATGCATTTAAAGTAGACAAGATATAATAGTGATATCCCAACAATAAACATGTTCCAACAAGGAACAAACTCCAATCTTCACCTGCAACTAGCAACACTATAAGAGGGGCTGAGCAAAGCGGTAACATAGCCAAACAACGGTTTGCTAGGACAAGGTGGGTTAGAGGTTTGACATGGCAATATGGGTGGCATGATAAGAAAGTGGTAGGTATCGTAGCATAGGCATAGCAAAAGAGCGAGCATCTAGCAAGCAAAGATAGAAGTGATTTCGAGGGTATGGTCATGTTGCCTGCAAAGTTCTCCGAGTTGACGTTAGCTTGATCCTCGTAAGCATACTCAACTGGTTCCTCGATCACATACTCGTCTCCCGGCTCTACCCAAAGCAAGAACGCAAGCAAAGGGAGACACAATCAACCACGGTGCAATGCACAAGCAACATGATGCAAAACATGGCATGATATGCGGGATGTGATATGCAATGTATATGCATGTTTCGGAAGGGAAATATGAAACCTGGCCTCAACTTGGAAAACCAAGAGTGTCGCTAGAAAGAGGAGTTGATTTCGGTCGAAATCGATATAAAGATCACCGGAATCGGATGCATGGTTTGCAAATGGCAAGCAAAACAAATATTGCACCGATCTGCGATTAACAGCACGAGGCCATCTAAATGCATCAAGAATAACAAGCTACTGCACTCTAACATATCAACAAAACACATGGCAGTGATCCAATGAAGATGCTTGACAAAAGATGAACACTGAGCTACGGCTAATTCACACAATAGCAGGTTCAAACAAGCATGGCAAAAGTGCAAAAGATATCAGGTTACAGACTTAGTGAAAATAACATGTCAGGAATTGAACATCAGGAAGCAATGTTTAGAGCACGATAACAACATGCTACAGGAACATATCATGGCAAGGCAAGGAATGGCATGAACCTACACAAAGCATACAAGAAAAGTCCCTTACTGACTATAAGCCAAAAGGGATCAGAAAATACAATGGCGACCATGTGAACATAGCAACTTTCGTTAACAGATTCAGACTTAGTAGAAAACTGGAACATGGCAAAAACAGATTCACATAGGCATGTTTGCGAGCTCGATGCGCTCACCACAAAGTATGGCATGATAAACTAAGCATACACCCAGCAAGTAGACATGGCATAGAAGCTAAACATGGCAAGAACAACCTCATAGCATGCACGGATCAACTACAACAACCTTGGCAAAATTGATTAACATGTAAACAATCTGCCAGGAACATTTTATAGCAAAAGTAGAGCTCGATTGAGTCAAGCTAGGGTGCTCCATAATTTCAAACAAAGACATGGATGGATAAAGCATAACATTATCTCAAAATCATCCTTACTGAACATGCTCAAAAGAGGCATGGATCACTCTGTAGCAACATGAATACATGGCATAAAAATATTATCAGGGCAAAGACTTAGAAGAATTCTAAGTCCCTGAAATCAGCAACATTACGAGAGCTACTTTGCATGCTTGTGCTAGTCACCACAAAGATCACAAAAATACATGGCATACACCCCTGTAAAGATGGCATGGCATAATTCAAAACACATGTAGGGCTCAAGTTCATAGAAGGCACACATCAAACATGGCAAAAATGACAAAAGTCCAATCTCTGCTAAGAATCTGAAACTAACATTGCATAGCACTCTTGCAACAGCATTTAGGGCATCAAGATGAACTCATATGAACATGGCGCAATGGAATGGAACGGAGTACTCGTTGAGACGAACAATTTGATATGCTACACGCCCAAAACGGAGCCACGAATGCAGAGTTATGAAGTGATGAAAAATGCTAAAAGTTACTGGGACTTAGGGAAAAAATGAAGTCAACCCTAGGGTTTCTGGCAGATCTGGATCGGGCGTCGCGCGGATCGTGGTTCGCCGTGGTCGTCGCCGGAGTTGCGCCGGAGCTCGAGGAAGAGGGGCCCCGAGGTCGCCGAAGCAAGGGGGCGTCGGCTCCGGCCACCGGCGTCGTCGGGGGCGCGAGGGCGGCGACCGCGGGGTCGAGGAGGCGGGAGGTCGGGGCGGCGGCGACCAGGCGAGGAGGTGGCGAGGTCGAGGCGGCGGTGGCCGGCGATGGCGTCCTCGGCGGCGCAGTGGCGCCGGACGGCGAGGAGGAGGCGCGGGCGAGGAGGAAGACGGCGACGGAGTGGATCAGGGGCGCGGGCCGGGAGGGCCCGCGACGGGCTTCGGCGGGCCGCGCGGGGTGGCAAAGTGGGTGCGGCGGCTCGCCCTGTCAGGGAGCGACACGTGGCGGCGGACGGTGGAAACAGACACGTCCGGCCGACCAGTTTTGTCCGGCGGCGGAGAGGGAGCGGGGCTAGGGTTAGGGATCCGGAAATTTCAGAGGGGGGGTCTATATTTATAGGTAAAGGGAGCTAGGAGGCTCCAAATTGAGCATGGTTTGCGGCCACGCGATCGTGATCGAACGACCTAGATGATGGAGGGGGTTTAGGTGGGTTTTGGGCCACTTTGGAGAGGTGTTGGGCTGCAACACACACGAGGCCTTTTCGGTTCCTCGGTTAACCGTTGGAGTATCAAACGAAGTCCAAATGGCACGAAACTTGACAGGAGGTCTACCGGTAGTAAACCAAGGCTGCTTGGCAAGTCTCGGTCCAATCCGAGAATGTTTAACACCCGCACATGAAAAGAGGTAAAAGGAGACACCGGAGGACATAGGAGTGCCGGAATGCAAAACGAACAACGGGGAAAATGCTCGGATGCATGAGACGAACACGTATGCAAATGCGATGCACATGATGACATGATATGAGATGCATGACAAAGACAAAAGTAACACGAAGACAAAAACCCAACAACGAGGAAATATCATAACTTAGTGCCGGAAATGGCAAGAGTTGGAATACAAATATGACAAGTTACATACGGGGTGTTACACTGATATACATCATTGATAATGTTCAAGGACTATCTTTATTCATAAAACATATAGGAAATATCATCATACATGTTTGCCTCTAGGGCATATCTCCAACAACCTAGCCTGGTTCTGATCGACCTGGCCCACCCAAACCCCCTCCTCCCTCGCCCGTGTGCGTACCCGCCCGACACCAGCTGCCCGCATTCATGCTGTTGTAGAGTGCGCTGCTTCACATTGAAGTCGACCCAGAGCGGATGCGAGCTCTCAGTGCCTCCACTATTGAAGCGGCACGCCGGCTGAGGGCGTTGCCCGTGATGCGTCTCCAATGTTCACACTTGTTCAATGTCGGAGACACGTTACTGGACGGGGCAAATATCTATCACGTCGATTCAATGCTTGTCCATCCATATGCCGCCATTAAGCAGGCTCGCTGGTCGAGAAACCTACTCCGGTGTCGCGCATTGACGAACTCGGACGCGTGGCCTCACCGGAATCCGTTATTTAAAGGTGGCCACACCCGGCTAACTCCACCCTACACCACAAGCCTAGCCTCACTGGAAGCGGGCGCCGCTTAGGCGCAGCTCCAGGCGACCGTGGAGGAGAACAACGCGAGTTGCGCCTCCTACACGCCACCATTGGGACGATGACAACGCGGGCGCCACCATTTACATCATGGACCTCACGTCCACTGGCGACGGACAAGGCGCAGACTCCTCCGAGGATGAGCAGGGTATGGGAGGCGGCATAGCCTTGTGTTCCATGTGGGCCAGTCCGTCTCCCGTGTGCTACGCTTCCTCGTTGGAGACCGCAACTTCACTTCATCGGTCTTATCGCCGGTGGTCATGAAGACTTTGAATGGAGTATGACAAGGGCTTGGACGTCAGGCGCCGCCGCCATGGGATAGGTTTAGAGCCGGGTCATTTTTTTGTTCTAAATGTTTGAAATGCCCTGTTCAAGAATTCATCCGATTAACCAGTTAACTTGCCAATTAATCCCTACTCATAGGGTCCCCGAGTAGCCGATTACCCGATAAATCATCCGATTAATTGATTAAATGGCCGATTAACTTGACGATTAGCCTATTAATCCCCTACTCACCAGCCGACCGAGCAGCTACCAATTAACGATTTCCTCAACAATGTTGAAATGTAATAAAAATCCATCATGTTTGCATGAAATCCATCATGTTTGCATGAATTTCATTCAATTTATTAGAAAAATGTTTGAAATATATGCGGGTAACGTTAGATGACGGCGGCCTGCATTTATGTCCATAAATTGATCAGGAAATTTGCATACAGCCGTTGGAGATGCCTTAAACTGGTTGTTGCAGGCACAAACAGATGCTTTGTGCGAAGCTTTCGCATCGGGTTTCGGTTACCATGGCGGCAAACGAAAAAAATAACAAGGGAACGCTAATTTAATTATCAAAAATTAAAAAGAACAGGGGAACGTTAATCTTTCCCTAATAATAAAGCACGGATTGACTCCGTGGGTTCACCGTCACAATACGCTTCTTTTTATGATTTTACGCTTTCAGTTTGAATTTAAAACATATACGTGAGGTGGTACTAAATTTCGTCCGCTCGCAAGATTTTTGTATGTAAGTATTGTTTAGGATCACGTAAAGGAAAAGGAATCTACATTGATCGCGTATAGGTTTCGTATTGGGCACGTTCTGTAGCTCCCACACCCTGGTTCCCTATATAAATATAGGGTGAGATTGAGGAGACACCTGAGATCGAGGAGAAGCGAGATCGATCATGATAAAAAGCGATCCGCTGGTGGCGACGCACGCGGCCAGGCCGGCGGCGAGGCAGCTAGGCCCTCGACCTTTCTGAGTTGGCCACACGATGAACCGCCGGGTGAAGCCCGCATAAGCAGGGTCACGTGAGCGCACAACTAGAAGCTCGAGGACAACGTCTTTGGCAAACCAGATCGATTCCACCGTGATGTCTGTTCCGACGACGGCGGATACTGCCAGAACCAATTTAAGCCGAGGCAACCTGTTCATCTCAAGCAGCGGCCGGCGGCAACAAACCGCCATGGACTTCATGTTGCTCAGCGACGACAATGGCACGAACATCGGCAGCGCTGAAATAAAAAAACGCCTACACAGCTCCGGCAACATCCAGCATCACTGTCATCCCGAGGCGAGGCGGCCATAGCAGTCTCCTCGGAGCGGAAAGTGGTGGCCGGGAAAGTTTGGAGATGGCACAATCGCAATCTGATGCCCACCTTCCTGGGTCAAGCTCGTGGTACGAGGCAGCCACAGGACGTGGTAACGAGGACTCCCTGATGTACTCCAGCCTCACCGACAGCGTCGTGAGCGAGGCAGCCATCAATGGTCTGACTCTGCTATTGGGAGCAACCTCTCTGTGGACAGCGTTTCCAAGTGGACGTCGCCAGCGAAAGGCTAGATCAGATTAAACATCGACTGCTCCTTCTTCAAGAGGGAAGACAGAAGTGGTGCCGGTATGATTGCCCGGCGACCTGACAGATCGGTTGTGCTGGCTACCAGGCTGCCCGCAACTCCATCCAGAACTGCTCCGAGGCGGAGGAAGCTGAGGCTAAAGCGGCGTTACCAGCTGAATCGGCTTCCTTTCGATTTTGATGGCGGAGCTACTGGCTGGATTGGCTTTCTTGTGGGCGCATTGGTAGGGGAACTACGCGAGGAACCGAGCGGCTGGCCGGTGCCGGGTCCACTGCACACAGCAGTCGCCGCCACATCTGTCGTCTCCAGATCTGAGCAGATGCTCGCCGCCGCCCCTTTCAACAACATGTGATCCGCCTCGTCGAGCGAGGACGCGGGGTGCTGCTTCTGAGTACACAGGAACCGTCTCATTCCGATAGGACTCGCCGCTGTTCCACAACGAGGACGCCGCCGAGGTCGTTCCGCAACACGCCGTTGTTCCAGCAATAAAACACAGGTTTTGCCGGCCCCTAAATTGTCTCCTTTGCTGATATTGATTATTTATTTGTCCTTCCTCTGCACAATTGAGCGCATGATTTCAATTGCCATCGTACAATCTGCATGACATGCCATGCTAAATGCAGTTATGTCGTTTGATTAACAAGAATACTAGATTCAACATGATCGGAGCAAGAAAGCTATTTTGTCTTTTCAATGCAACCTTAGGAAGATTTTGCTAACACGCTTGCTAACACACTGCTATTGATTTTTTTCAGCCGTGTTCAGAGCAAGAAAGCTATTTTGTCTTTTCAATGCAACCTTAGGAAGATTACCAGGGAGCCCTAATTGCCAGAATTAAATCTTGATGACTACAAAAGTAAGGTGTGCAGTAAGCAAGTTTAGAGAGGGACATATCAAGTTTAATCTGAATTAGAACAGGACAGGTTTGACAAACAACACACTTCTGGCCATTGTTTAATTGATTGTTATTAGGGAGCAAAGATATGCACACCTTCTTTTTCTTGAACTATGCTGAGAGCACATAGTTTCATGTTGTCAATTCATAGATCATCACAGGATTAGAACTTGCTCTACAAGAAATTAGTAATTCTCTGTACTGCATTTTTTTCAAAGTAAGAAGACATGAGTTGACACTGCAGGACAATGAGACTATCTGAGGGTCTATTTTGTGCACAAGCTAAATTATTATTGTTTGGGCAATCTGATTATGTAATGTTTAACCTTTGGGTACAATGGAAGTTACTGACAGATGTTGTGTAACTGAACTAATTTCTCTCGTTCGATTTACCGCAAAAATGTAAATACTAAGGATGAGCAGAGAGAAGAACAAAAGTCACTGATTTGGGGAAATAAATAATGTTAGCATAGAAGAGCATAGCAATTGTTCTTTGCAAGTTGTAGTACATAGGATCTTAGTAGTGAAATTATTCTAGGTGCTGTTTGATAAGTATCTGCCATGGTATTAACAATGCAATTATTTTGAATCGTTTACCCATCTATTATTGCTGCTGCACACTGAGGTTTGATTTTACATATTCTGCATATGCTACATGAATATTGATGCAGAAACTGTTGTTCAACTATGAAAATTAAACTGTACCTCCGTTATGCGATTGAAGCAGCATACATATTTTGGGCTTTCGTGATTTTGGGTCAGGTTTAGTATTGTTCATAGTCGTACATTTTGTACAAGCTGATATTTATTTATGCATTCACATATTGTAGTTGCTGAAAAGTTCACATTGTTTCTTCTCCTGTGCTTTTTATTTTGATTTGCTCGAAATTCTATATCAGGAGGATTTATGCTCAGTAGGATATATTTGGGAAGACGAGCATCTTATAAAATTTGTTTACTAACTTATGTGATGCTTGAAGATTTGTCATATTCAGTATCATTGTTGTTATCTAATGCTTGAAGTACATCTCAACTCCGGAATTTTCAGTAGATGACAGTCATAAAAAATATTGAAACTACTCTCAATGATGAAACTTAAAAGACCAAAGGAAACAATTTAACACATTCAATGAAGATTATTCATAGCCTCCGTAGTTACGAGTCTTCCATGATGGAAAATCTCGAAGGTATTGTATTTGAGAAAATTGTTGTTTACCTCCGTTGCAACGCACGGGCTCTTTTGCTAGTTTAATTTAATTATCAAAAAGTAAAAAGAACAGGGAACGTTTACTACTTAGGGCTTCTTTGATTCAAAGGAATTTTATAGGATTTCCGGAGGATTGAAATCCTTAGAATTTTTTCCTATGTTGGTCCTTTGATTCATAGGATTGGATCCCATAGGAATTTTTTCTATGGAATCTTCTGTACTATATTTCGGGCCTCTTTGATTCACAGGATTATCAAAATGAAGGAATAGGAAAAATGCAGGAATAGGATGGCATGTCCCATAGTATCCTACAGGATTTGAAAGAATGTTTGATAGCGCGGGGAAAACAAAGGAATTCTACAAAAAAGTTCGAGTGGATGGAAATTTTCCTCCAAAATATAGTACAAATGGATCCTATGGAAAAATTCCTAAGGATGCCAATCCTATGAATCAAACGAGCATCACAGGAAAAATTCCTAAGGGTTCAAATCCTTCAAAAATCCTATGCAATTCATTTGAATCAAAGGAGCCCTTCATAGGAAATTTAATATCCACTTCAACCTCTTTTTACAATTCCTTTGTTTTTCCCGTGGCATCAAACAATCATTGCTAATTTTATAGGATTCAAATGGACATGTCACGCCAATCCTACACTTTTTCTATTCCTATATTTTCAAAATCCTACGAATCAAAAAGACCCTTAATTGCTGAGGGGAAAAGTCACTACCGCGAGAATAGCTTCAAAAGAAAAGAAAAAAAAAGTCGCTACCGCGAGAGTGCAGGGGAGAGCTCCGCATGGCCGGATCCAGTGCGGTCGCGTGTCACACCTCCGAGCAGGCCGCTTTTCCAGAGACACCGTCATGAGATGTTTTCTTAAACCGATGGCTGGTGGACCAGGTATGCTGGGACCCATCTGTAGGTGGGTGCTACGGGGAGGTGGATGGGTTGGAATAGGAGGCCCCGCTCCGCCCCGGCCACAGCTAAGGGGGATCCAGGCTGGCTACACCCAAAGGCGGGCTTTGTACCCTATTATCCCTCGTCACCACACCTTCCCCATCGTCTCTCCGGAACATCAACCTTTTCTTGCTCCGCCATCGCCGTTCAAAGAAACAGAACGAAGATACAGAAGCCAGCCACCGCCGAGAAGAAGAAGAAGTTACGAAGGACGAGGTGGCCGTAGTGAGAGTGGAAGCAGGGCCTTGAGATGGACCCGTGCCCGTTCGTGCGGGTGCTGGTCGGCAACCTGGCCCTCAAAATGCCGGTCGCCCCGAGCCCCGCCGGCGCCGGCGCCGGCGTGCACCCCACCACCTCGCCGTGCTACTGCACGATCCGGCTCAACAAGCTGCCGCTTCAGACTGCCGCGGCCCCGCTGCTTCCCTCGGACGACATGACGCAGGGTCCCGCCGCGACGGGCGCACTGGCGGCCGCCTTCCACCTCTCCAAGGCCGACCTCGACCGCGTCACGGCCAAGCCGTCCCTGTTCGTCGCCCGATCCGCGAGGCTCAAGGTTGCCGTGTACGCCGGGCGGCGGGGCACCACTTGCGGGGTCAACTCCGGCCGGCTGCTCGGGAAGGTGGTCATCCCGCTGGACCTCAAGACCGCGGTGGGGAAGCCCATCGTGTTCCACAGCGGCTGGCTCTCCATCAACAAGCGCGGCCGTAAGGCCTCTGCCGTCTCCGGCTCCGCGCAGCTTAACCTCACCGTTCGCGCCGAGCCCGACCCGCGCTTCGTGTTCCAGTTCGATGGCGAGCCTGAGTGCAGCCCGCAAGTGCTCCAGGTGCAGGGTGGCATGATGCAGCCCATGTTCACCTGCAAGTTCTCCTGTCGCAGTAACAGCGACCTCCGCTCTCGGTGAGTCATTGTCATCATGGTGAACAATTCAACCTCAATTCCCAAACAAATGTTGCTTTGTTCTGACGGAATTCCTCAAAATTTCGGTGTTCCAGATCAATGCACTCCGATCCGGGGAGTGGCGGCCGCAACTGGCTGATGTCGTTCGGTTCCGACCGCGAGCGGGCAGGGAAGGAGCGGAAGGGATGGTCGGTGACGGTGCACGACCTATCGGGTTCGCCGGTGGCACTGGCGTCCATGGTGACGCCGTTTGTGGCGTCCCCCGGTTCCGACCGCGTGAGCCGGTCCAACCCGGGCGCGTGGCTTGTACTCCGGCCCGGCGACGGCACTTGGAAGCCGTGGGGCCGCCTGGAATGCTGGCGCGAGCGTGGCGCTGGCGCGGCCGGCGACAGCCTCGGGTACCGGTTCGAGCTCCTGATTCCTGACCCAACCGGAATGGGCGTCGGCGTCTCTGTCGCCGAGTCCAACGTCCCTTCCTCCCGCGGGGGGCGCTTCGTCATCGACCTGACGGCGGCGCAGCCCTTCGGCCGGAGCGGGTCGCCTGGGTGCAGCCCGCGCGGGAGTGGTGACTTCAGCGGCGGGTACGGTCTCTGGCCCTTCGGGAGCTACCGCGGGTTCGTGATGTCGGCGGCAGTGCAGGGCGAAGGGCGGTGCAGCCGGCCAACGGTGGAGGTGGGGGTTCCGCACGTCGGGTGCGCGGAGGACGCGGCGGCGTTCGTGGCGCTGGCGGCAGCCGTGGACCTGAGCATGGACGCGTGCAGGCTCTTCTCGCACCGCCTCCGCAGGGAGCTCTCCAGCACCCGCTCCGACCTACTGCGGTGAGGACACCCACCGAGCGGCAAATGCGACCACAAACTGTACAGCGGTGGTGGCGAGATCGAGGGAGTCGATGGTGGTGGTTCAGGTCTCTTGTTTTTTTTTCCGTGGGAGATCAGACTGTCCGTTTTTTGGGATCACTTCTGGTGATTTTTGGTGGGGGTGTTCTTGTTTTAAAATCCGTCAATAGTAGAGTAGTAATTTTTAGTCTTCTACTAGCTGCTTTGTGAAGTTTTAGAAGAAAATCATCAATCAGCCGTAGGAGAGAGTTCGTGTTCCGAACTTCCGATCGTCCTTCCAGTTTCAATTTTTCTTTTCTTTTTTGCCATGAAAGGAGTGAAGAACCGATGTCGTATTAAAACCCGTTGCAGAATGAATCGTTGTTTTTTTTAAACCGAAGAGCTTCTCTTTTTAGTGCCACTAGTAGTTGTGATGAGTTGTATTGGTAGTATTTTGCAACGAAAAGATTTGTTGGGGTCGACGCACTGGTAGAAGTGTGGGCGTGGCGGTTGGCGGGACAGGGCGGCATTCCTCCCAGCTGGAAAAGAGGCGGGAGGGGTGACGCCTGCAGTGTGGGCCCTGCGAGTGCACATGGGATGTCTTCTCACGTTTCGTCCACTCCTACTCCCATTCTCCGCTCGCTGCGCGCATGGCGTGGCGTGGGTCCGCGGGGTGTCAGTGAGTGACGTTGTGGCGCAGCTGCGTTGCAGTGGGTCAGATGGGGTTTCAGCTGCTTTCCCACTTTTCTCTTTTGTGCTTGGTTGCGTTCGGGAAGCGGTTGTAGGGATTGGTGCTGTCTGTGATGTGCTGTGCTGCCATGTAGTTGGGTGCCTGCGTCTAGTCCAAGCTGTTTCTGCCATCGCACCACCGGTGCCACTGGCACCGGACTCTTTTTTGCTAAACATTCAAGGCATCTCCAACGCTGTCCAGGCAAACATTTAGGGCATCTCAAACGCTTATCTGCATCCATTTCAAGACAAGTTTAAAGAAACCGTTTCAAAATAATTTTAAAGAAACCGGACGAATTTCATGAAACCTGACTGAGTTTAGCAAAGTTCGGGCATAATTTACATAAAATGGACTATGTTTTGTCTGCTTAACAAAAAAACTTCATGTTGTTTCTCCTTTTTTTTTTCTAATTTTACAACACTCAAAGTAATTATAAAAAATAGCACAATTCATCCATAAATATCATGCAATTATTTCTAGTACAACAATAGTTCAAATGTGAATATTACATCTGAGATGACCGGATGTTCAACAAGTTTTTTGAATTAACTGATTCCTAATTCAGCGATACTAGAATCACAGCTGGCACACGTCGTCCCACACAAGCTGCCTCTTGAGCTTTATCCAACAATGTATGTGCGTGAATGGGGCCTGCCCTTGGTCCCGTAGTACATCACGGCAGAGCGTGTAGGATATACAATGTGTAGAGTAACATTAAGTGAATGAATGAAGTAACCAACGTGTAGAGCAACATTGAGTGAATGAATGAAGTAACCAACATGTAGAGCATCAGAAAGCAAAACTTACGATCATGGATGATGTGCATGTCGTAGGGCGTAGTGCTTTCATGCATGAAATGAACCATCCACGCGCTGCCAAAAGATCGAGCCCCTTGAGTCCTGCCTACAAAGTTCGCAGATACGGTTAACCATACATTTCACAACAACTCATCCTCCTTCATCAAGTAGCTAGCCATCGTGCTTAGTCTAGAAAACAACAAGAAGTTCAACTAAAAGCTCGATGGCATTTGACCGAATACTTGTCGGGCGTGATGTCCTCCATGGACGTCGTCGACAGGGCGGCGGAGGGTAACTGAGCGGAGGGATCCCGGGTGGACGACGGTGTAGTCCAAGGAGGGCAGGCGCATTGGTGGGGGCTACAGACGTCCTATGATGCCTGGGTGGTGGCCGAAAAGGTAAAGCTACGACGTTGGACGAGGAGGGTGCAGATGCAAAGCAGGGGGTGAGCATGGGCGAAGTGGACCGGAAGGGGGATTTGAGTGGGCCGAGGGTGTCAGAGTCCTAGGTGGTGGTGGGCCGGACTCCCGCAGAGCCCTCCTCCCCCGTGTTTGCTTCCGGTTTGCAAGAAAGGGATGTCCGGACCGGTCCACAGACCAATGTGGTACCATGTTGGGTGACCGTTGGAGATGCCCATGCACACCGCATATTATAAAAAATTTGACTTTAAAAAGGGCACGCTGTATTAAAACGAACAGGTAGGGATGAAGTTGGAGAAAATGTTACCTGCCGCGTCACTGTAACAAGAAGAAGAAAGCCTTTAGTCCCAAACAAGTTGGGGTAGGCTAGAGGTGAAACAAAAGATCTCGCGACCATGGCTAGTTTTTTGGTGATATTCCAATCCTTCATATCACTATTGCAGGATGCTGCTAATGCGACACTACAATCAGAGACCCTTCGAGAAACTGTGTGCGATATAATAATCGCAAACGGTGCTGTATGAAAACTGTCAGAAATGTATAAAACGTTTGCGATGACGGATGCATCAAACACGGTTCAAGTTTTATTTGCATGTGCGATGAAGGGCATACGCTTCAGTTCATTGAACTGTTTGCGATGAGGAGGAACAAAAGAAACAGGCAGCCAGATGAAGGCGTGTGCAATAGACAGCATACGGTTCACTCGGATGAACTGTTTGTGATTAGGTAGCACAAAAGAAACGGTCAGCCAGATCAAAGGTGTGTGCGATATACGGCATGCAGTTCACTCGGATGAACTGTTTGCGTTGAGACATGAGAACAGAAACGGTTCAAATGAACAAGATGTGTGTGATACGAGGCAAACAAGCCTGTAATCGGATACGTGTGCGAACACCGATAACAACACAGACGATTACTGCTAACAAGCTGTGTGTGTTGTGAGAAAACGATTGCTGGTATACAATTGTGAGTGATTGATGAAAACATCACCGACGGGTTCCATTGTTTAGTCCGTGTGCGATGTGATTTTATTTGTCCGCACAACATCTACGCTCGATCTATAACATCAACATATATACTTAAAAAGACAGCATTGCATAACCAAATTAAGCATATAATTACACAAGGGACTAGACACAACATTTCCACACATCAAAGAAAGCAATTACATGCATACTAAAGTAGGAGAAACGAGGATCTAATCATCTACTTATTGTTGCGAAGACTCTTGCCATTGCTCTGCTTCCAGCTAGATCCCTGGCCGTTTTGGGGAAGGAGGGACTTCCTCATGTCAATGATCCGCCTGTACATGTCGTAGCTCGTGTACGCCTCCTTGGCCGCGCACACGACATGAGCTTTGTCGAGTTTCTCCATCCAGGCCGAGTGCCAGGCACGCTTGTCCTTGTTGCACGAATCCTTCATGTCTCTATAGTAGGGGTCGATGATGGCCTCGGCGAGGTGAACCAGTGAGTCCTTCTCATGCTCCTTGCTTCCTCGGATCTTGTATTGGCCCTAGATGTCAACAAGATTCTGGCAGGCGATGCCCAAATTCTCGAGCGCCTTTACATCGTTGGTGATGTCCACCGTAGCGAACATGTAGTGGGGGCTGTTGACAAACCTGGAGAAATGCTCGCAAGGCTTTATGGCCATGCAGTAGTGGTAGACAAGGATGTGGTGGCGCATGCACATCTGGGCAACAACGACCTTGGGACGAGACCCGGCACGAGCGCGGATGTACTCGAGGTCGAACCCGACCACCTTGTACTTCTCCTCGGCAAGCAACAACTCCATGATGTGGATGGAGTGCTCCACCCAGACCGGGTCGTTGGTGTACACCACCGAGAGGTCCATGAACCTTCTATGGGTGTCCACCACGGCACGCATGGTGAACTGCTTCTCGTCATCGGCAGCCGCTCGGAGCGCCATTGGAGCCCCGCAGGATACCCTCTAAGAATTTCTCATGGTGGGTGTGCTTCTTGCAATGGTGGGCCACGATCGAAAGGTTGAAGAGACACAAGGGTAGGTTAAAATGGCCGCTGTAATAAATGGGGGTCGGCCGGCCTGTAATCGTCATGTCTTGTCACGGCATTCATAGCGGAGGATTCCAGAATCTAGTGCACGCTTGACAACACCGCACCCTAGCGCGTGGGCTCGAAGAGCCTGTTCACGCGCTACTGCGCTGTTTATCGCGCAAGCTTCCCTCCCGGCTAGTTTGGCCACTCGTCGGCTAGAAGAGGGACAAATCATGGGCGTTTACTGGCAAAAAGCTTTGTAAAAATGAAGTGTGTGGAACGACTTTGGTCATAAGTTTACCCTTGGGTAATGAGGTCAAAGTTACACAGAAGGGTGATGATGGACAGTCGAGTGCGATAACTAATTCTGCGCTCTAAAGTTCACATGGTGGAAGAAACCAACTATGTGCAATATTGTCGAAGATCGCAGTCGAGTTAGCTATACAGATCGTGTGCTGTGAGATCGACAAGGTAAACTGATTCGAGAATGGTTAATAAAATCTAAGACCATTGCATATTAAGGTCAAAATAGTACTAGCAATATACGAGTCTCATACGATGCCATTTCAACGATTGTACCACAAAAGCTCGAAATGTTACAAGGTTCAAATTCCAGAGTTATATGGCTCAAATTTGAAGATTACAAGGTTCAAACTGATATTAGAAATGAAATTGAGCTCATCAGCTGCAAACGCTCGCGCTGATGCGTTGAGCATGGATATCA